>NC_132959.1:1500000-1705000 GCF_034638445.1 Ciconia boyciana | reverse complement strand
CTGAGTCAGCGTCCCCTCGCCAGACCAGCACATGCCGCTTCCGAGGCTTTCCTCCCCTTTCTGCTTCGTGGGCTAAATGACAGCGGGCAACTCCCTGCTGGGGGCTGCGCCCGGCAGGAGAGGGACGCGCTTCTGCAGCTCCGTGTTGCCTGCCTTGTACTCTGTCCTGGGAAGGCATCTCTGCCCTGTGCTCGCAGCCAGGCTCTGCTGCGGCTGTGCATTCAGACGGGCCTCCCAGCTCCCCAGCACCCCGGGGGCAGCCCCTGCCCAGCACCATCCCCTGCAATGGGGCTCCTGGGTCACGTGGGTGGGGCCGGTGGGTCTGGGGCCGGGCTGGCATGAGCCTGTGCTGGCTGAACCCAGGTGGGCATCCCTGCTCCTTGCACCGCGCACCTCGGGGAAGAGCACGAGGGGTCTTTCTCCCCCAGACTTGCAGAGGGCGATGAGCAACGCCTGCAGGCGGACAGACGCCGGCTCCGTTGGGCTTGCGAATGATGCATCGTGCTGAAGCAGGCAGTGCCCGAGAGGAGTGCCTTTGATTTGGCATTCTGTAGCCTCGCGCCTCTGTAGGTAATAGCCACCGGGTGTACGTCATGCGGGCGCTGGCGTGCAGGAGGCCTTTGCAAGGCTGCCTTCTCGCCCAGCGGCACGACCCTGGTCTTCCCTGCGGCTCCGCAAAGGAGGCATGGGGCTGCCCCGAGACCAAGCCCTTGGGGAAGAGCTATGGCACGCGGGGCGCTTGCAGTCAGCCTTTGTCACGCTGCGTGCCCTCTTACACACCGAGATAATGAAAAGACGGTGGGGGTAATTTGGCCCATTAGGTGGCAGCTGGCAAGCGTCCGAGCGGGGTAATTGCAGGGGCTAATAGAACGGGTTGGGGCTGGTGAGGAAACGGCGTCAGCAAAAGAGCCCCGTGCCACGCAGGGAGGAGGCAGGGGCTCGGCCACTGTGCGCCACATGCCCCCGGCGTGGCCAGCTCCTCCCCACGCTCGCAGGCCCCGCATAAAAGCACCTGCTCTCGACGAGCACTGACATCCTCCGCTCCTGCCTCGCTCTGCTCAGGAAAAGGGTAGGTGGGTGCCTGCAGGTCTCTGCCTCCTCTGGCAGGGGCTGGCAGGGGGCCTCCCTGGCCAGGAGAGCTCTGCCGGCAGCGGGCACGCTGGCAGCAGCCTTGGACGGCCAGGGCGGGCTGAGCCGTGGCGGGAGGAGAAAGCAGCCCCGTGGCCAGGACACGCTGAGCCAGGCCCTGCACAGGCTCGTGGGGAGGGCTTGTGTGCCCTCTGTGTGCAGAGAGAGGGCAGGGCGAGGGGTGCGGAGAGCCGGGCACCGAGCAGGGCTGGCTGGGCAAAGGGCAAGCGGTGGGCAGCGCGGGCGAGGTGGTGGCTCTGAGCCCTCCAGCTCGAGGGATCTCTTCCTCGCTCATGACGCCTGTCCTCGGGGCCGTGTGTTTCAGGCTCAGCTCTCTCGCACAAAGATGTCTTGCTACGACCTGTGCCCACCGAAAACCAGCGTCGCCGTCCCCCAGCCCATCGCTGAGAGCTGCAACGAGCTGTGCGCCCGCCAGTGCCCCGACTCGACGGCCTTCATCCAGCCGCCCCCCGTCGTCGTCACCTTCCCCGGCCCCATCCTCAGCTCCTTCCCCCAGCAAGCCGTGGTGGGCTCCTCTGGAGCACCCGCCTTTGGGGGCTCCCTGGGGCTGGGGGGCCTCTACGGTGCCGGAGCCACGCTGGGCTCGGGGGCCTCTGCACCTTTGGCAGACCCTACGCTTCTCCTGCCTGCAGCCCTTGCGTCTTGCCCCGCTACAGCAAGAAGCTGTGGGACACCTGTGGGCCCTGCTAGACCCAGCCCCAAAAACCCCAGAGACCCTGGGCCACCTCAGCCTCACGCCTCCTGACCTTGCTCCTCTCCTTCCCCTCTCTCCACGCCGCCTCTCCTCCTTCTTGCTCCTGCCCGTGCCCACATGCGCGTCTCCACCATTGTCGCACAGGGCACCTGCTTGTCTCTGCAACGACCTCCGCCCGGGAGAAGCCTGAAGGAACACCTCTCTTGAAGCCCGAGGCGACAACCTGCCTGCCTCTGCCTTCTGTGTCTTTCTCCTCTGCAATAAAACAAGCCTGCGTCCAACACCTGCCTCTCCGCCTTTTCTTTCAAAGCCCAGCGTGGGCTGCAGGGTTCCCTGGCCCTGCACGTGGCCCCTGCCAGCCAGGCCAGGGCAGTCTCTCAGCCCCAGCAGAGCCAGGCTGAGCTGCCTTTGGGGAGACCCCACAGCCCTGGGCAGCTCTAGCCACACACGGTCCCGTGGCTGAGCTCCAAGGGCCCTGCCTGAAGGCAGGCTGCTCCCCTGCTTGCGGGACGTGCAGCCTTGGGGCATTTGCAGACCTCCAGCCTCCTTGCCCATGAGCACAGGTGCCCCAGGGGCTGCAGGCCAGCCAGGGCCAATGGCTGCCGCAGCGCCAGCCCCTTTGTGCCTCCACGGCTCTGCTTGAGGCCCTGGGGAGAAAGCAAAGGGAGGCTTCCCCTTCCTCTGCCCTACCCCACTCCCTTCCCCTTCCCTTCCCTCTTCTTCTTGCCCTTCCTTCTCCCCTTCCCTCTTGCCCTTCCCCTTCCCCTTCCCCTTCTTACCCCAGCACGCTCCAACACACTCGGTGCTCCTTGGTTCTCTGCTGCAGACCTTACATCACTTAGAGCCTGATTACCGGGGCAGGAGCCTTGGCAGGGCATCTTGTCGTGCTTCCTCCTCAAGCAGGGTCACCCGGAGCTGCCCGCCCAGCACCACGTCCAGATGGCTTTTGCCTCTCTCCAAGGACGGAGACTCCACGACCTCCCGGGACAACCTGTGCCAGTGCTCGGTCACCCTCACAGTGAAAAAGTGTTTGGGGATGTTGAGGCGGAGCCTGCGCTGTTTCCGCTGCTGCCCATTGCCTCTTGTCCTGGCCCTGGACACCTCTGAAAAGAGCCGGGCTCCATCTTCTTGATGCCTTCCCTTCAGGCAAGGCCTGTGTGCACATTGATGGCACTCTCCTGAGCCTCCTCGGCTCCACGAGGAACAGTCCCATCTCCCTGAGGCTCTCCCCAGAAGAGCGATGCTCCCTGCCCCTTCATCGTTCTCGTGCTTGAACCCCAGCCGGCAACGAGACACCACGCAGCCGCTCGCTCACTCCCCCCGCGGTGGGCTGGGGGAGAGAATCGGAGGGGTAGAAGTGAGAAAACTCGTGGGGTGAGATAAAGACATTTGAATAAGTACAGCAAAAGCCGCGCATGCAAGCAAAGGAAAATAAGGAATTCATTCGCTCCTTGCCATCGGCAGCAGGTGTTCAGCCATCTCCAGGAAAGCAGGGCTCCGTCACGCCTAACGGTCACTTGGGAAGACGAACGCCATCGCTCCAACTCTCCTCCCTTCCTTCTTCTGGCCCCAGCTTTCTATCGCTGAGCATGACGTCACGTGCTACGGAATAGCCCTTTGGTCAGCTGGGGTCAGCCGTCCCAGCTGTGTCCCCTCCCAACTCCTTGTGCAGCCCCAGCCTACTCGCTGGTGGGGCAGTGTGAGAAGCAGCAAAGGCCTTGACTCTGTGCAAGCACAGCTCAGCAATAACAAAAACATCCCTGTATTCTTCTCAACACTGTGTGCAGCACAAATCCAAAACATAGCCCCACACTAGCTACTACGAAGAAAACTAACTCTATCATCTCAGGCAAAACCGGCACAATCATCTGCGTGGCCCTTGGCTGGACTCTCTCCAGTAGCCCCACATCTCTCCTGTGCTGGGGAGCCCAGCACTGGACACAGCACCGCAGGGGTGGCCTCAGAAGTGCTGAGCGGCGGGCAAGGATCCCCCTCCCTCCACCTGCCGGCCACACTCCTCCACACGCAGCCCCGGACGGTGCTGGCCGCCTTTGCCCCAAGGCACGTTTCCAGCTCATGCTCACGCTGGGGTCCCCCAGCAGCCCCAGCGCCTTTCCTGACAAGCTGCTCTCCAGCAATCGAGGGCCACTTCCCAAGCGCAGGCTTATACACTGGCTCTCGTCCAGCCTCCTCTGTGCAGGTGCCCGGAGATGCTGCCGTGCTTCTGCAGAGCAGCGGGACCTGAGGGAGCTGGGGCCGCTCCCGGGCTGAGAAGACCAGGCAAAGGAGCGCTGCCAGCGCCTGTCCTGCCCTCTGCCCTCTGCCCTTTCCCCAGCTCCTGCAAGCCCCACCAAAGGCTCTGTCTCCCCTGCCGGCTGCCTGCATCCTCCCTCTCCCAACGCCGCCCCCCCTCACCTCGCCTGCCCACCTCAGGAACAGCATTTGCCCTCCCAGAGCTGCTGCGCACCCACCCCCGGGGTGGCCTGACTTGGGACAAGGAGGGAGGGGGACACGAGTCGCATGCAGGAAACCTTTATTGTGCCCAGAGGGGCAGGAGAGATTGTCAGAGAGATGCTGGGCGAGACCCAGAGAGGCTGGTTGCCACGTGTTGGGGGAGGCAGAGGGATCTTCTCCAGAGCATCGCTTCTCGCTCCGGATGCCCCGTTGGTGCAGCATTCCAGATCCCGAGGACTTGTCCCGTCAGCCCCGCAGGGCCTTTTGGGTGTACCTCCTACCCCGTCCGAGAGCTGGGAGGAGAGGGGAGGAGGAGAGCAGAGGGCAGGAGAAGAGGGCAGGGAAGGGCCGAGGGTGGGAGGCACTGCCAGCTGCCCAGGCGTTGGCTGGGGCTGGGGATGCTCAGCACTCCCCAGTGCCTCGTGCCCGCCGGCTCAGCCCTCTATGGGTGGTGGTGGCGTTGGCGTTTGGTCTGGGGGCAGCGCCTGGGGCTGGGCTGGGTCTAGCAGGGCCCACAGGTGTCCCACAGCTTCTTGCTGTAGCGGGGCAAGACGCAAGGGCTGCAGGCAGGAGAAGCGTAGGGTCTGCCAAAGGTGCAGAGGCCCCCGAGCCCAGCGTGGCTCCGGCACCGTAGAGGCCCCCCAGCCCCAGGGAGCCCCCAAAGGCGGGTGCTCCAGAGGAGCCCACCACGGCTTGCTGGGGGAAGGAGCTGAGGATGGGGCCGGGGAAGGTGACGACGACGGGGGGCGGCTGGATGAAGGCCGTCGAGTCGGGGCACTGGCGGGCGCACAGCTCGTTGCAGCTCTCAGCGATGGGCTGGGGGACGGCGACGCTGGTTTTCGGTGGGCACAGGTCGTAGCAAGACATCTTTGCGTGGGATCGGACGGTGCTCTGCAAGAGGGCAGAGATTGCAAGAGAGTCCCAGAGGGGAGTGCCCAAGGCAGAGGGGCCGGGGACGGAGCGGGGGCCAGGAGGAGAAGCGCTCGCAGACTTACCCTGTTCCCGGAGGAGAAGGCAACCAGAGCAGTGGATGGGAGAGCCTGGCAGAGGCAGAGCTTTTATACCAGCCCCACCATTGCTCAGCACCACCTCAGCCAATCTGCAGAGGCGGCACTCCCTCTTGCCGCCGACAACGACAGCCACGACAGGGCTGTCCGGCTCCTGCCCCTCCCTGAGTCAGCGTCCCCTCGCCAGACCAGCACATGCCGCTTCCGAGGCTTTCCTCCCCTTTCTGCTTCGTGGGCTAAATGACAGCGGGCAACTCCCTGCTGGGGGCTGCGCCCGGCAGGAGAGGGACGCGCTTCTGCAGCTCCGTGTTGCCTGCCTTGTACTCTGTCCTGGGAAGGCATCTCTGCCCTGTGCTCGCAGCCAGGCTCTGCTGCGGCTGTGCATTCAGACGGGCCTCCCAGCTCCCCAGCACCCCGGGGGCAGCCCCTGCCCAGCACCATCCCCCTGCAATGGGGCTCCTGGGTCACGTGGGTGGGGCCGGTGGGTCTGGGGCCGGGCTGGCATGAGCCTGTGCTGGCTGAACCCAGGTGGGCATCCCTGCTCCTTGCACCGCGCACCTCGGGGAAGAGCACGAGGGGTCTTTCTCCCCCAGACTTGCAGAGGGCGATGAGCAACGCCTGCAGGCGGACAGACGCCGGCTCCGTTGGGCTAGCGAATGATGCATCGTGCTGAAGCAGGCAGTGCCCGAGAGGAGTGCCTTTGATTTGGCATTCTGTAGCCTCGCGCCTCTGTAGGTAATAGCCACCGGGTGTACGTCATGCGGGCGCTGGCGTGCAGGAGGCCTTTGCAAGGCTGCCTTCTCGCCCAGCGGCACGACCCTGGTCTTCCCTGCGGCTCCGCAAAGGAGGCATGGGGCTGCCCCGAGACCAAGCCCTTGGGGAAGAGCTATGGCACGCGGGGCGCTTGCAGTCAGCCTTTGTCACGCTGCGTGCCCTCTTACACACCGAGATAATGAAAAGACGGTGGGGGTAATTTGGCCCATTAGGTGGCAGCTGGCAAGCGTCCGAGCGGGGTAATTGCAGGGGCTAATAGAACGGGTTGGGGCTGGTGAGGAAACGGCGTCAGCAAAAGAGCCCCGTGCCACGCAGGGAGGAGGCAGGGGCTCGGCCACTGTGCGCCACATGCCCCGGCGTGGCCAGCTCCTCCCCACGCTCGCAGGCCCCGCATAAAAGCACTGCTCTCGACGAGCACTGACATCCTCCGCTCCTGCCTCGCTCTGCTCAGGAAAAGGGTAGGTGGGTGCCTGCAGGTCTCTGCCTCCTCTGGCAGGGGCTGGCAGGGGGCCTCCCTGGCCAGGAGAGCTCTGCCGGCAGCGGGCACGCTGGCAGCAGCCTTGGACGGCCAGGGCGGGCTGAGCCGTGGCGGGAGGAGAAAGCAGCCCCGTGGCCAGGACACGCTGAGCCAGGCCCTGCACAGGCTCGTGGGGAGGGCTTGTGTGCCCTCTGTGTGCAGAGAGAGGGCAGGGCGAGGGGTGCGGAGAGCCGGGCACCGAGCAGGGCTGGCTGGGCAAAGGGCAAGCGGTGGGCAGCGCGGGCGAGGTGGTGGCTCTGAGCCCTCCAGCTCGAGGGATCTCTTCCTCGCTCATGACGCCTGTCCTCGGGGCCGTGTGTTTCAGGCTCAGCTCTCTCGCACAAAGATGTCTTGCTACGACCTGTGCCCACCGAAAACCAGCGTCGCCGTCCCCCAGCCCATCGCTGAGAGCTGCAACGAGCTGTGCGCCCGCCAGTGCCCCGACTCGACGGCCTTCATCCAGCCGCCCCCCGTCGTCGTCACCTTCCCCGGCCCCATCCTCAGCTCCTTCCCCCAGCAAGCCGTGGTGGGCTCCTCTGGAGCACCCGCCTTTGGGGGCTCCCTGGGGCTGGGGGGCCTCTACGGTGCCGGAGCCACGCTGGGCTCGGGGGGCCTCTGCACCTTTGGCAGACCCTACGCTTCTCCTGCCTGCAGCCCTTGCGTCTTGCCCCGCTACAGCAAGAAGCTGTGGGACACCTGTGGGCCCTGCTAGACCCAGCCCCAAAAACCCCAGAGACCCTGGGCCACCTCAGCCTCACGCCTCCTGACCTTGCTCCTCTCCTTCCCCTCTCTCCACGCCGCCTCTCCTCCTTCTTGCTCCTGCCCGTGCCCACATGCGCGTCTCCACCATTGTCGCACAGGGCACCTGCTTGTCTCTGCAACGACCTCCGCCCGGGAGAAGCCTGAAGGAACACCTCTCTTGAAGCCCGAGGCGACAACCTGCCTGCCTCTGCCTTCTGTGTCTTTCTCCTCTGCAATAAAACAAGCCTGCGTCCAACACCTGCCTCTCCGCCTTTTCTTTCAAAGCCCAGCGTGGGCTGCAGGGTTCCCTGGCCCTGCACGTGGCCCCTGCCAGCCAGGCCAGGGCAGTCTCTCAGCCCCAGCAGAGCCAGGCTGAGCTGCCTTTGGGGAGACCCCACAGCCCTGGGCAGCTCTAGCCACACACGGTCCCGTGGCTGAGCTCCAAGGGCCCTGCCTGAAGGCAGGCTGCTCCCCTGCTTGCGGGACGTGCAGCCTTGGGGCATTTGCAGACCTCCAGCCTCCTTGCCCATGAGCACAGGTGCCCCAGGGGCTGCAGGCCAGCCAGGGCCAATGGCTGCCGCAGCGCCAGCCCCTTTGTGCCTCCACGGCTCTGCTTGAGGCCCTGGGGGAGAAAGCAAAGGGGAGGCTTCCCTTCCTCTGCCCTACCCCACTCCCTTCCCCTTCCCTTCCCTCTTCTTCTTGCCCTTCCTTCTCCCCTTCCCTCTTGCCCTTCCCCTTCCCCTTCCCCTTCTTACCCCAGCACGCTCCAACACACTCGGTGCTCCTTGGTTCTCTGCTGCAGACCTTACATCACTTAGAGCCTGATTACCGGGGCAGGAGCCTTGGCAGGGCATCTTGTCGTGCTTCCTCCTCAAGCAGGGTCACCCGGAGCTGCCCGCCCAGCACCACGTCCAGATGGCTTTTGCCTCTCTCCAAGGACGGAGACTCCACGACCTCCCGGGACAACCTGTGCCAGTGCTCGGTCACCCTCACAGTGAAAAAAGTGTTTGGGGATGTTGAGGCGGAGCCTGCGCTGTTTCCGCTGCTGCCCATTGCCTCTTGTCCTGGCCCTGGACACCTCTGAAAAGAGCCGGGCTCCATCTTCTTGATGCCTTCCCTTCAGGCAAGGCCTGTGTGCACATTGATGGCACTCTCCTGAGCCTCCTCGGCTCCACGAGGAACAGTCCCATCTCCCTGAGGCTCTCCCCAGAAGAGCGATGCTCCCTGCCCCTTCATCGTTCTCGTGCTTGAACCCCAGCCGGCAACGAGACACCACGCAGCCGCTCGCTCACTCCCCCCGCGGTGGGCTGGGGGAGAGAATCGGAGGGGTAGAAGTGAGAAAACTCGTGGGGTGAGATAAAGACATTTGAATAAGTACAGCAAAAGCCGCGCATGCAAGCAAAGGAAAATAAGGAATTCATTCGCTCCTTGCCATCGGCAGCAGGTGTTCAGCCATCTCCAGGAAAGCAGGGCTCCGTCACGCCTAACGGTCACTTGGGAAGACGAACGCCATCGCTCCAACTCTCCTCCCTTCCTTCTTCTGGCCCCAGCTTTCTATCGCCGAGCATGACGTCACGTGCTACGGAATAGCCCTTTGGTCAGCTGGGGTCAGCCGTCCCAGCTGTGTCCCCTCCCAACTCCTTGTGCAGCCCCAGCCTACTCGCTGGTGGGGCAGTGTGAGAAGCAGCAAAGGCCTTGACTCTGTGCAAGCACAGCTCAGCAATAACAAAAACATCCCTGTATTCTTCTCAACACTGTGTGCAGCACAAATCCAAAACATAGCCCCACACTAGCTACTACGAAGAAAACTAACTCTATCATCTCAGGCAAAACCGGCACAATCATCTGCGTGGCCCTTGGCTGGACTCTCTCCAGTAGCCCCACATCTCTCCTGTGCTGGGGAGCCCAGCACTGGACACAGCACCGCAGGGGTGGCCTCAGAAGTGCTGAGCGGCGGGCAAGGATCCCCCTCCCTCCACCTGCCGGCCACACTCCTCCACACGCAGCCCCGGACGGTGCTGGCCGCCTTTGCCCCAAGGCACGTTTCCAGCTCATGCTCACGCTGGGGTCCCCCAGCAGCCCCAGCGCCTTTCCTGACAAGCTGCTCTCCAGCAATCGAGGGCCACTTCCCAAGCGCAGGCTTATACACTGGCTCTCGTCCAGCCTCCTCTGTGCAGGTGCCCGGAGATGCTGCCGTGCTTCTGCAGAGCAGCGGGACCTGAGGGAGCTGGGGCCGCTCCCGGGCTGAGAAGACCAGGCAAAGGAGCGCTGCCAGCGCCTGTCCTGCCCTCTGCCCTCTGCCCTTTCCCCAGCTCCTGCAAGCCCCACCAAAAGGCTCTGTCTCCCCTGCCGGCTGCCTGCATCCTCCCTCTCCCAACGCCGCCCCCCCTCACCTCGCCTGCCCACCTCAGGAACAGCATTTGCCCTCCCAGAGCTGCTGCGCACCCACCCCCGGGGTGGCCCTGACTTGGGACAAGGAGGGAGGGGGACACGAGTCGCATGCAGGAAACCTTTATTGTGCCCAGAGGGGCAGGAGAGATTGTCAGAGAGATGCTGGGCGAGACCCAGAGAGGCTGGTTGCCACGTGTTGGGGGAGGCAGAGGGATCTTCTCCAGAGCATCGCTTCTCGCTCCGGATGCCCCGTTGGTGCAGCATTCCAGATCCCGAGGACTTGTCCCGTCAGCCCCGCAGGGCCCTTTGGGTGTACCTCCTACCCCGTCCGAGAGCTGGGAGGAGAGGGGAGGGAGGAGAGCAGAGGGCAGGAGAAGAGGGCAGGGAAGGGCCGAGGGTGGGAGGCACTGCCAGCTGCCCAGGCGTTGGCTGGGGCTGGGGATGCTCAGCACTCCCCAGTGCCTCGTGCCCGCCGGCTCAGCCCTCTATGGGTGGTGGTGGCGTTGGCGTTTGGTCTGGGGGCAGCGCCTGGGGCTGGGCTGGGTCTAGCAGGGCCCACAGGTGTCCCACAGCTTCTTGCTGTAGCGGGGCAAGACGCAAGGGCTGCAGGCAGGAGAAGCGTAGGGTCTGCCAAAGGTGCAGAGGCCCCCGAGCCCAGCGTGGCTCCGGCACCGTAGAGGCCCCCCAGCCCCAGGGAGCCCCCAAAGGCGGGTGCTCCAGAGGAGCCCACCACGGCTTGCTGGGGGAAGGAGCTGAGGATGGGGCCGGGGAAGGTGACGACGACGGGGGGCGGCTGGATGAAGGCCGTCGAGTCGGGGCACTGGCGGGCGCACAGCTCGTTGCAGCTCTCAGCGATGGGCTGGGGACGGCGACGCTGGTTTTCGGTGGGCACAGGTCGTAGCAAGACATCTTTGCGTGGGATCGGACGGTGCTCTGCAAGAGGGCAGAGATTGCAAGAGAGTCCCAGAGGGGAGTGCCCAAGGCAGAGGGGCCGGGGACGGAGCGCCGGGCCAGGAGGAGAAGCGCTCGCAGACTTACCCTGTTCCCGGAGGAGAAGGCAACCAGAGCAGTGGATGGGAGAGCCTGGCAGAGGCAGAGCTTTTATACCAGCCCCACCATTGCTCAGCACCACCTCAGCCAATCTGCAGAGGCGGCACTCCCTCTTGCCGCCGACAACGACAGCCACGACAGGGCTGTCCGGCTCCTGCCCCTCCCTGAGTCAGCGTCCCCTCGCCAGACCAGCACATGCCGCTTCCGAGGCTTTCCTCCCCTTTCTGCTTCGTGGGCTAAATGACAGCGGGCAACTCCCTGCTGGGGGCTGCGCCCGGCAGGAGAGGGACGCGCTTCTGCAGCTCCGTGTTGCCTGCCTTGTACTCTGTCCTGGGAAGGCATCTCTGCCCTGTGCTCGCAGCCAGGCTCTGCTGCGGCTGTGCATTCAGACGGGCCTCCCAGCTCCCCAGCACCCCGGGGCAGCCCCTGCCCAGCACCATCCCCTGCAATGGGGCTCCTGGGTCACGTGGGTGGGGCCGGTGGGTCTGGGGCCGGGCTGGCATGAGCCTGTGCTGGCTGAACCCAGGTGGGCATCCCTGCTCCTTGCACCGCGCACCTCGGGGAAGAGCACGAGGGGTCTTTCTCCCCCAGACTTGCAGAGGGCGATGAGCAACGCCTGCAGGCGGACAGACGCCGGCTCCGTTGGGCTAGCGAATGATGCATCGTGCTGAAGCAGGCAGTGCCCGAGAGGAGTGCCTTTGATTTGGCATTCTGTAGCCTCGCGCCTCTGTAGGTAATAGCCACCGGGTGTACGTCATGCGGGCGCTGGCGTGCAGGAGGCCTTTGCAAGGCTGCCTTCTCGCCCAGCGGCACGACCCTGGTCTTCCCTGCGGCTCCGCAAAGGAGGCATGGGGCTGCCCCGAGACCAAGCCCTTGGGGAAGAGCTATGGCACGCGGGGCGCTTGCAGTCAGCCTTTGTCACGCTGCGTGCCCTCTTACACACCGAGATAATGAAAAGACGGTGGGGGTAATTTGGCCCATTAGGTGGCAGCTGGCAAGCGTCCGAGCGGGGTAATTGCAGGGGCTAATAGAACGGGTTGGGGCTGGTGAGGAAACGGCGTCAGCAAAAGAGCCCCGTGCCACGCAGGGAGGAGGCAGGGGCTCGGCCACTGTGCGCCACATGCCCCCGGCGTGGCCAGCTCCTCCCCACGCTCGCAGGCCCCGCATAAAAGCACTGCTCTCGACGAGCACTGACATCCTCCGCTCCTGCCTCGCTCTGCTCAGGAAAAGGGTAGGTGGGTGCCTGCAGGTCTCTGCCTCCTCTGGCAGGGGCTGGCAGGGGCCTCCCTGGCCAGGAGAGCTCTGCCGGCAGCGGGCACGCTGGCAGCAGCCTTGGACGGCCAGGGCGGGCTGAGCCGTGGCGGGAGGAGAAAGCAGCCCCGTGGCCAGGACACGCTGAGCCAGGCCCTGCACAGGCTCGTGGGGAGGGCTTGTGTGCCCTCTGTGTGCAGAGAGAGGGCAGGGCGAGGGGTGCGGAGAGCCGGGCACCGAGCAGGGCTGGCTGGGCAAAGGGCAAGCGGTGGGCAGCGCGGGCGAGGTGGTGGCTCTGAGCCCTCCAGCTCGAGGGATCTCTTCCTCGCTCATGACGCCTGTCCTCGGGGCCGTGTGTTTCAGGCTCAGCTCTCTCGCACAAAGATGTCTTGCTACGACCTGTGCCCACCGAAAACCAGCGTCGCCGTCCCCCAGCCCATCGCTGAGAGCTGCAACGAGCTGTGCGCCCGCCAGTGCCCCGACTCGACGGCCTTCATCCAGCCGCCCCCCGTCGTCGTCACCTTCCCCGGCCCCATCCTCAGCTCCTTCCCCCAGCAAGCCGTGGTGGGCTCCTCTGGAGCACCCGCCTTTGGGGGCTCCCTGGGGCTGGGGGGCCTCTACGGTGCCGGAGCCACGCTGGGCTCGGGGGCCTCTGCACCTTTGGCAGACCCTACGCTTCTCCTGCCTGCAGCCCTTGCGTCTTGCCCCGCTACAGCAAGAAGCTGTGGGACACCTGTGGGCCCTGCTAGACCCAGCCCCAAAAACCCCAGAGACCCTGGGCCACCTCAGCCTCACGCCTCCTGACCTTGCTCCTCTCCTTCCCCTCTCTCCACGCCGCCTCTCCTCCTTCTTGCTCCTGCCCGTGCCCACATGCGCGTCTCCACCATTGTCGCACAGGGCACCTGCTTGTCTCTGCAACGACCTCCGCCCGGGAGAAGCCTGAAGGAACACCTCTCTTGAAGCCCGAGGCGACAACCTGCCTGCCTCTGCCTTCTGTGTCTTTCTCCTCTGCAATAAAACAAGCCTGCGTCCAACACCTGCCTCTCCGCCTTTTCTTTCAAAGCCCAGCGTGGGCTGCAGGGTTCCCTGGCCCTGCACGTGGCCCCTGCCAGCCAGGCCAGGGCAGTCTCTCAGCCCCAGCAGAGCCAGGCTGAGCTGCCTTTGGGGAGACCCCACAGCCCTGGGCAGCTCTAGCCACACACGGTCCCGTGGCTGAGCTCCAAGGGCCCTGCCTGAAGGCAGGCTGCTCCCCTGCTTGCGGGACGTGCAGCCTTGGGGCATTTGCAGACCTCCAGCCTCCTTGCCCATGAGCACAGGTGCCCCAGGGGCTGCAGGCCAGCCAGGGCCAATGGCTGCCGCAGCGCCAGCCCCTTTGTGCCTCCACGGCTCTGCTTGAGGCCCTGGGGGAGAAAGCAAAGGGGAGGCTTCCCCTTCCTCTGCCCTACCCCACTCCCTTCCCCTTCCCTTCCCTCTTCTTCTTGCCCTTCCTTCTCCCCTTCCCTCTTGCCCTTCCCCTTCCCCTTCCCCTTCTTACCCCAGCACGCTCCAACACACTCGGTGCTCCTTGGTTCTCTGCTGCAGACCTTACATCACTTAGAGCCTGATTACCGGGGCAGGAGCCTTGGCAGGGCATCTTGTCGTGCTTCCTCCTCAAGCAGGGTCACCCGGAGCTGCCCGCCCAGCACCACGTCCAGATGGCTTTTGCCTCTCTCCAAGGACGGAGACTCCACGACCTCCCGGGACAACCTGTGCCAGTGCTCGGTCACCCTCACAGTGAAAAAAGTGTTTGGGGATGTTGAGGCGGAGCCTGCGCTGTTTCCGCTGCTGCCCATTGCCTCTTGTCCTGGCCCTGGACACCTCTGAAAAGAGCCGGGCTCCATCTTCTTGATGCCTTCCCTTCAGGCAAGGCCTGTGTGCACATTGATGGCACTCTCCTGAGCCTCCTCGGCTCCACGAGGAACAGTCCCATCTCCCTGAGGCTCTCCCCAGAAGAGCGATGCTCCCTGCCCCTTCATCGTTCTCGTGCTTGAACCCCAGCCGGCAACGAGACACCACGCAGCCGCTCGCTCACTCCCCCCGCGGTGGGCTGGGGGAGAGAATCGGAGGGGTAGAAGTGAGAAAACTCGTGGGGTGAGATAAAGACATTTGAATAAGTACAGCAAAAGCCGCGCATGCAAGCAAAGGAAAATAAGGAATTCATTCGCTCCTTGCCATCGGCAGCAGGTGTTCAGCCATCTCCAGGAAAGCAGGGCTCCGTCACGCCTAACGGTCACTTGGGAAGACGAACGCCATCGCTCCAACTCTCCTCCCTTCCTTCTTCTGGCCCCAGCTTTCTATCGCTGAGCATGACGTCACGTGCTACGGAATAGCCCTTTGGTCAGCTGGGGTCAGCCGTCCCAGCTGTGTCCCCTCCCAACTCCTTGTGCAGCCCCAGCCTACTCGCTGGTGGGGCAGTGTGAGAAGCAGCAAAGGCCTTGACTCTGTGCAAGCACAGCTCAGCAATAACAAAAACATCCCTGTATTCTTCTCAACACTGTGTGCAGCACAAATCCAAAACATAGCCCCACACTAGCTACTACGAAGAAAACTAACTCTATCATCTCAGGCAAAACCGGCACAATCATCTGCGTGGCCCTTGGCTGGACTCTCTCCAGTAGCCCCACATCTCTCCTGTGCTGGGGAGCCCAGCACTGGACACAGCACCGCAGGGGTGGCCTCAGAAGTGCTGAGCGGCGGGCAAGGATCCCCCTCCCTCCACCTGCCGGCCACACTCCTCCACACGCAGCCCCGGACGGTGCTGGCCGCCTTTGCCCCAAGGCACGTTTCCAGCTCATGCTCACGCTGGGGTCCCCCAGCAGCCCCAGCGCCTTTCCTGACAAGCTGCTCTCCAGCAATCGAGGGCCACTTCCCAAGCGCAGGCTTATACACTGGCTCTCGTCCAGCCTCCTCTGTGCAGGTGCCCGGAGATGCTGCCGTGCTTCTGCAGAGCAGCGGGACCTGAGGGAGCTGGGGCCGCTCCCGGGCTGAGAAGACCAGGCAAAGGAGCGCTGCCAGCGCCTGTCCTGCCCTCTGCCCTCTGCCCTTTCCCCAGCTCCTGCAAGCCCCACCAAAAGGCTCTGTCTCCCCTGCCGGCTGCCTGCATCCTCCCTCTCCCAACGCCGCCCCCCCTCACCTCGCCTGCCCACCTCAGGAACAGCATTTGCCCTCCCAGAGCTGCTGCGCACCCACCCCGGGGTGGCCCTGACTTGGGACAAGGAGGGAGGGGGACACGAGTCGCATGCAGGAAACCTTTATTGTGCCCAGAGGGGCAGGAGAGATTGTCAGAGAGATGCTGGGCGAGACCCAGAGAGGCTGGTTGCCACGTGTTGGGGGAGGCAGAGGGATCTTCTCCAGAGCATCGCTTCTCGCTCCGGATGCCCCGTTGGTGCAGCATTCCAGATCCCGAGGACTTGTCCCGTCAGCCCCGCAGGGCCTTTTGGGTGTACCTCCTACCCCGTCCGAGAGCTGGGAGGAGAGGGGAGGGGAGGAGAGCAGAGGGCAGGAGAAGAGGGCAGGGAAGGGCCGAGGGTGGGAGGCACTGCCAGCTGCCCAGGCGTTGGCTGGGGCTGGGGATGCTCAGCACTCCCCAGTGCCTCGTGCCCGCCGGCTCAGCCCTCTATGGGTGGTGGTGGCGTTGGCGTTTGGTCTGGGGGCAGCGCCTGGGGCTGGGCTGGGTCTAGCAGGGCCCACAGGTGTCCCACAGCTTCTTGCTGTAGCGGGGCAAGACGCAAGGGCTGCAGGCAGGAGAAGCGTAGGGTCTGCCAAAGGTGCAGAGGCCCCCCGAGCCCAGCGTGGCTCCGGCACCGTAGAGGCCCCCCAGCCCCAGGGAGCCCCCAAAGGCGGGTGCTCCAGAGGAGCCCACCACGGCTTGCTGGGGGAAGGAGCTGAGGATGGGGCCGGGGAAGGTGACGACGACGGGGGGCGGCTGGATGAAGGCCGTCGAGTCGGGGCACTGGCGGGCGCACAGCTCGTTGCAGCTCTCAGCGATGGGCTGGGGGACGGCGACGCTGGTTTTCGGTGGGCACAGGTCGTAGCAAGACATCTTTGCGTGGGATCGGACGGTGCTCTGCAAGAGGGCAGAGATTGCAAGAGAGTCCCAGAGGGGAGTGCCCAAGGCAGAGGGGCCGGGGACGGAGCGGGGGGCCAGGAGGAGAAGCGCTCGCAGACTTACCCTGTTCCCGGAGGAGAAGGCAACCAGAGCAGTGGATGGGAGAGCCTGGCAGAGGCAGAGCTTTTATACCAGCCCCACCATTGCTCAGCACCACCTCAGCCAATCTGCAGAGGCGGCACTCCCTCTTGCCGCCGACAACGACAGCCACGACAGGGCTGTCCGGCTCCTGCCCCTCCCTGAGTCAGCGTCCCCTCGCCAGACCAGCACATGCCGCTTCCGAGGCTTTCCTCCCCTTTCTGCTTCGTGGGCTAAATGACAGCGGGCAACTCCCTGCTGGGGGCTGCGCCCGGCAGGAGAGGGACGCGCTTCTGCAGCTCCGTGTTGCCTGCCTTGTACTCTGTCCTGGGAAGGCATCTCTGCCCTGTGCTCGCAGCCAGGCTCTGCTGCGGCTGTGCATTCAGACGGGCCTCCCAGCTCCCCAGCACCCCGGGGGCAGCCCCTGCCCAGCACCATCCCCCTGCAATGGGGCTCCTGGGTCACGTGGGTGGGGCCGGTGGGTCTGGGGCCGGGCTGGCATGAGCCTGTGCTGGCTGAACCCAGGTGGGCATCCCTGCTCCTTGCACCACGCACCTCGGGGAAGAGCACGAGGGGTCTTTCTCCCCCAGACTTGCAGAGGGCGATGAGCAACGCCTGCAGGCGGACAGACGCCGGCTCCGTTGGGCTAGCGAATGATGCATCGTGCTGAAGCAGGCAGTGCCCGAGAGGAGTGCCTTTGATTTGGCATTCTGTAGCCTCGCGCCTCTGTAGGTAATAGCCACCGGGTGTACGTCATGCGGGCGCTGGCGTGCAGGAGGCCTTTGCAAGGCTGCCTTCTCGCCCAGCGGCACGACCCTGGTCTTCCCTGCGGCTCCGCAAAGGAGGCATGGGGCTGCCCCGAGACCAAGCCCTTGGGGAAGAGCTATGGCACGCGGGGCGCTTGCAGTCAGCCTTTGTCACGCTGCGTGCCCTCTTACACACCGAGATAATGAAAAGACGGTGGGGGTAATTTGGCCCATTAGGTGGCAGCTGGCAAGCGTCCGAGCGGGGTAATTGCAGGGGCTAATAGAACGGGTTGGGGCTGGTGAGGAAACGGCGTCAGCAAAAGAGCCCCGTGCCACGCAGGGAGGAGGCAGGGGCTCGGCCACTGTGCGCCACATGCCCCCGGCGTGGCCAGCTCCTCCCCACGCTCGCAGGCCCCGCATAAAAGCACCTGCTCTCGACGAGCACTGACATCCTCCGCTCCTGCCTCGCTCTGCTCAGGAAAAGGGTAGGTGGGTGCCTGCAGGTCTCTGCCTCCTCTGGCAGGGGCTGGCAGGGGGCCTCCCTGGCCAGGAGAGCTCTGCCGGCAGCGGGCACGCTGGCAGCAGCCTTGGACGGCCAGGGCGGGCTGAGCCGTGGCGGGAGGAGAAAGCAGCCCCGTGGCCAGGACACGCTGAGCCAGGCCCTGCACAGGCTCGTGGGGAGGGCTTGTGTGCCCTCTGTGTGCAGAGAGAGGGCAGGGCGAGGGGTGCGGAGAGCCGGGCACCGAGCAGGGCTGGCTGGGCAAAGGGCAAGCGGTGGGCAGCGCGGGCGAGGTGGTGGCTCTGAGCCCTCCAGCTCGAGGGATCTCTTCCTCGCTCATGACGCCTGTCCTCGGGGCCGTGTGTTTCAGGCTCAGCTCTCTCGCACAAAGATGTCTTGCTACGACCTGTGCCCACCGAAAACCAGCGTCGCCGTCCCCCAGCCCATCGCTGAGAGCTGCAACGAGCTGTGCGCCCGCCAGTGCCCCGACTCGACGGCCTTCATCCAGCCGCCCCCCGTCGTCGTCACCTTCCCCGGCCCCATCCTCAGCTCCTTCCCCCAGCAAGCCGTGGTGGGCTCCTCTGGAGCACCCGCCTTTGGGGGCTCCCTGGGGCTGGGGGGCCTCTACGGTGCCGGAGCCACGCTGGGCTCGGGGGCCTCTGCACCTTTGGCAGACCCTACGCTTCTCCTGCCTGCAGCCCTTGCGTCTTGCCCCGCTACAGCAAGAAGCTGTGGGACACCTGTGGGCCCTGCTAGACCCAGCCCCAAAAACCCCAGAGACCCTGGGCCACCTCAGCCTCACGCCTCCTGACCTTGCTCCTCTCCTTCCCCTCTCTCCACGCCGCCTCTCCTCCTTCTTGCTCCTGCCCGTGCCCACATGCGCGTCTCCACCATTGTCGCACAGGGCACCTGCTTGTCTCTGCAACGACCTCCGCCCGGGAGAAGCCTGAAGGAACACCTCTCTTGAAGCCCGAGGCGACAACCTGCCTGCCTCTGCCTTCTGTGTCTTTCTCCTCTGCAATAAAACAAGCCTGCGTCCAACACCTGCCTCTCCGCCTTTTCTTTCAAAGCCCAGCGTGGGCTGCAGGGTTCCCTGGCCCTGCACGTGGCCCCTGCCAGCCAGGCCAGGGCAGTCTCTCAGCCCCAGCAGAGCCAGGCTGAGCTGCCTTTGGGGAGACCCCACAGCCCTGGGCAGCTCTAGCCACACACGGTCCCGTGGCTGAGCTCCAAGGGCCCTGCCTGAAGGCAGGCTGCTCCCCTGCTTGCGGGACGTGCAGCCTTGGGGCATTTGCAGACCTCCAGCCTCCTTGCCCATGAGCACAGGTGCCCCAGGGGCTGCAGGCCAGCCAGGGCCAATGGCTGCCGCAGCGCCAGCCCCTTTGTGCCTCCACGGCTCTGCTTGAGGCCCTGGGGGAGAAAGCAAAGGGAGGCTTCCCTTCCTCTGCCCTACCCCACTCCCTTCCCCTTCCCTTCCCTCTTCTTCTTGCCCTTCCTTCTCCCCTTCCCTCTTGCCCTTCCCCTTCCCCTTCCCCTTCTTACCCCAGCACGCTCCAACACACTCGGTGCTCCTTGGTTCTCTGCTGCAGACCTTACATCACTTAGAGCCTGATTACCGGGGCAGGAGCCTTGGCAGGGCATCTTGTCGTGCTTCCTCCTCAAGCAGGGTCACCCGGAGCTGCCCGCCCAGCACCACGTCCAGATGGCTTTTGCCTCTCTCCAAGGACGGAGACTCCACGACCTCCCGGGACAACCTGTGCCAGTGCTCGGTCACCCTCACAGTGAAAAAAGTGTTTGGGGATGTTGAGGCGGAGCCTGCGCTGTTTCCGCTGCTGCCCATTGCCTCTTGTCCTGGCCCTGGACACCTCTGAAAAGAGCCGGGCTCCATCTTCTTGATGCCTTCCCTTCAGGCAAGGCCTGTGTGCACATTGATGGCACTCTCCTGAGCCTCCTCGGCTCCACGAGGAACAGTCCCATCTCCCTGAGGCTCTCCCCAGAAGAGCGATGCTCCCTGCCCCTTCATCGTTCTCGTGCTTGAACCCCAGCCGGCAACGAGACACCACGCAGCCGCTCGCTCACTCCCCCGCGGTGGGCTGGGGAGAGAATCGGAGGGGTAGAAGTGAGAAAACTCGTGGGGTGAGATAAAGACATTTGAATAAGTACAGCAAAAGCCGCGCATGCAAGCAAAGGAAAATAAGGAATTCATTCGCTCCTTGCCATCGGCAGCAGGTGTTCAGCCATCTCCAGGAAAGCAGGGCTCCGTCACGCCTAACGGTCACTTGGGAAGACGAACGCCATCGCTCCAACTCTCCTCCCTTCCTTCTTCTGGCCCCAGCTTTCTATCGCTGAGCATGACGTCACGTGCTACGGAATAGCCCTTTGGTCAGCTGGGGTCAGCCGTCCCAGCTGTGTCCCCTCCCAACTCCTTGTGCAGCCCCAGCCTACTCGCTGGTGGGGCAGTGTGAGAAGCAGCAAAGGCCTTGACTCTGTGCAAGCACAGCTCAGCAATAACAAAAACATCCCTGTATTCTTCTCAACACTGTGTGCAGCACAAATCCAAAACATAGCCCCACACTAGCTACTACGAAGAAAACTAACTCTATCATCTCAGGCAAAACCGGCACAATCATCTGCGTGGCCCTTGGCTGGACTCTCTCCAGTAGCCCCACATCTCTCCTGTGCTGGGGAGCCCAGCACTGGACACAGCACCGCAGGGGTGGCCTCAGAAGTGCTGAGCGGCGGGCAAGGATCCCCCTCCCTCCACCTGCCGGCCACACTCCTCCACACGCAGCCCCGGACGGTGCTGGCCGCCTTTGCCCCAAGGCACGTTTCCAGCTCATGCTCACGCTGGGGTCCCCCAGCAGCCCCAGCGCCTTTCCTGACAAGCTGCTCTCCAGCAATCGAGGGCCACTTCCCAAGCGCAGGCTTATACACTGGCTCTCGTCCAGCCTCCTCTGTGCAGGTGCCCGGAGATGCTGCCGTGCTTCTGCAGAGCAGCGGGACCTGAGGGAGCTGGGGCCGCTCCCGGGCTGAGAAGACCAGGCAAAGGAGCGCTGCCAGCGCCTGTCCTGCCCTCTGCCCTCTGCCCTTTCCCCAGCTCCTGCAAGCCCCACCAAAAGGCTCTGTCTCCCCTGCCGGCTGCCTGCATCCTCCCTCTCCCAACGCCGCCCCCCCTCACCTCGCCTGCCCACCTCAGGAACAGCATTTGCCCTCCCAGAGCTGCTGCGCACCCACCCCCGGGGTGGCCCTGACTTGGGACAAGGAGGGAGGGGGACACGAGTCGCATGCAGGAAACCTTTATTGTGCCCAGAGGGGCAGGAGAGATTGTCAGAGAGATGCTGGGCGAGACCCAGAGAGGCTGGTTGCCACGTGTTGGGGGAGGCAGAGGGATCTTCTCCAGAGCATCGCTTCTCGCTCCGGATGCCCCGTTGGTGCAGCATTCCAGATCCCGAGGACTTGTCCCGTCAGCCCCGCAGGGCCTTTTGGGTGTACCTCCTACCCCGTCCGAGAGCTGGGAGGAGAGGGGAGGGGAGGAGAGCAGAGGGCAGGAGAAGAGGGCAGGGAAGGGCCGAGGGTGGGAGGCACTGCCAGCTGCCCAGGCGTTGGCTGGGGCTGGGGATGCTCAGCACTCCCCAGTGCCTCGTGCCCGCCGGCTCAGCCCTCTATGGGTGGTGGTGGCGTTGGCGTTTGGTCTGGGGGCAGCGCCTGGGGCTGGGCTGGGTCTAGCAGGGCCCACAGGTGTCCCACAGCTTCTTGCTGTAGCGGGGCAAGACGCAAGGGCTGCAGGCAGGAGAAGCGTAGGGTCTGCCAAAGGTGCAGAGGCCCCCCGAGCCCAGCGTGGCTCCGGCACCGTAGAGGCCCCCCAGCCCCAGGGAGCCCCCAAAGGCGGGTGCTCCAGAGGAGCCCACCACGGCTTGCTGGGGGAAGGAGCTGAGGATGGGGCCGGGGAAGGTGACGACGACGGGGGGCGGCTGGATGAAGGCCGTCGAGTCGGGGCACTGGCGGGCGCACAGCTCGTTGCAGCTCTCAGCGATGGGCTGGGGGACGGCGACGCTGGTTTTCGGTGGGCACAGGTCGTAGCAAGACATCTTTGCGTGGGATCGGACGGTGCTCTGCAAGAGGGCAGAGATTGCAAGAGAGTCCCAGAGGGGAGTGCCCAAGGCAGAGGGGCCGGGGACGGAGCGGGGGCCAGGAGGAGAAGCGCTCGCAGACTTACCCTGTTCCCGGAGGAGAAGGCAACCAGAGCAGTGGATGGGAGAGCCTGGCAGAGGCAGAGCTTTTATACCAGCCCCACCATTGCTCAGCACCACCTCAGCCAATCTGCAGAGGCGGCACTCCCTCTTGCCGCCGACAACGACAGCCACGACAGGGCTGTCCGGCTCCTGCCCCTCCCTGAGTCAGCGTCCCTCGCCAGACCAGCACATGCCGCTTCCGAGGCTTTCCTCCCCTTTCTGCTTCGTGGGCTAAATGACAGCGGGCAACTCCCTGCTGGGGGCTGCGCCCGGCAGGAGAGGGACGCGCTTCTGCAGCTCCGTGTTGCCTGCCTTGTACTCTGTCCTGGGAAGGCATCTCTGCCCTGTGCTCGCAGCCAGGCTCTGCTGCGGCTGTGCATTCAGACGGGCCTCCCAGCTCCCCAGCACCCCGGGGCAGCCCCTGCCCAGCACCATCCCCTGCAATGGGGCTCCTGGGTCACGTGGGTGGGGCCGGTGGGTCTGGGGCCGGGCTGGCATGAGCCTGTGCTGGCTGAACCCAGGTGGGCATCCCTGCTCCTTGCACCACGCACCTCGGGGAAGAGCACGAGGGGTCTTTCTCCCCCAGACTTGCAGAGGGCGATGAGCAACGCCTGCAGGCGGACAGACGCCGGCTCCGTTGGGCTAGCGAATGATGCATCGTGCTGAAGCAGGCAGTGCCCGAGAGGAGTGCCTTTGATTTGGCATTCTGTAGCCTCGCGCCTCTGTAGGTAATAGCCACCGGGTGTACGTCATGCGGGCGCTGGCGTGCAGGAGGCCTTTGCAAGGCTGCCTTCTCGCCCAGCGGCACGACCCTGGTCTTCCCTGCGGCTCCGCAAAGGAGGCATGGGGCTGCCCCGAGACCAAGCCCTTGGGGAAGAGCTATGGCACGCAGGGCGCTTGCAGTCAGCCTTTGTCACGCTGCGTGCCCTCTTACACACCGAGATAATGAAAAGACGGTGGGGGTAATTTGGCCCATTAGGTGGCAGCTGGCAAGCGTCCGAGCGGGGTAATTGCAGGGGCTAATAGAACGGGTTGGGGCTGGTGAGGAAACGGCGTCAGCAAAGAGCCCCGTGCCACGCAGGGAGGAGGCAGGGGCTCGGCCACTGTGCGCCACATGCCCCCGGCGTGGCCAGCTCCTCCCCACGCTCGCAGGCCCCGCATAAAAGCACCTGCTCTCGACGAGCACTGACATCCTCCGCTCCTGCCTCGCTCTGCTCAGGAAAAGGGTAGGTGGGTGCCTGCAGGTCTCTGCCTCCTCTGGCAGGGGCTGGCAGGGGGCCTCCCTGGCCAGGAGAGCTCTGCCGGCAGCGGGCACGCTGGCAGCAGCCTTGGACGGCCAGGGCGGGCTGAGCCGTGGCGGGAGGAGAAAGCAGCCCCGTGGCCAGGACACGCTGAGCCAGGCCCTGCACAGGCTCGTGGGGAGGGCTTGTGTGCCCTCTGTGTGCAGAGAGAGGGCAGGGCGAGGGGTGCGGAGAGCCGGGCACCGAGCAGGGCTGGCTGGGCAAAGGGCAAGCGGTGGGCAGCGCGGGCGAGGTGGTGGCTCTGAGCCCTCCAGCTCGAGGGATCTCTTCCTCGCTCATGACGCCTGTCCTCGGGGCCGTGTGTTTCAGGCTCAGCTCTCTCGCACAAAGATGTCTTGCTACGACCTGTGCCCACCGAAAACCAGCGTCGCCGTCCCCCAGCCCATCGCTGAGAGCTGCAACGAGCTGTGCGCCCGCCAGTGCCCCGACTCGACGGCCTTCATCCAGCCGCCCCCCGTCGTCGTCACCTTCCCCGGCCCCATCCTCAGCTCCTTCCCCCAGCAAGCCGTGGTGGGCTCCTCTGGAGCACCCGCCTTTGGGGGCTCCCTGGGGCTGGGGGGCCTCTACGGTGCCGGAGCCACGCTGGGCTCGGGGGCCTCTGCACCTTTGGCAGACCCTAC
The DNA here is from genome assembly GCF_034638445.1 of Ciconia boyciana. Classification (NCBI taxonomy): domain Eukaryota; kingdom Metazoa; phylum Chordata; class Aves; order Ciconiiformes; family Ciconiidae; genus Ciconia; species Ciconia boyciana. Next base: position 1,681,352 of record NC_132959.1, on the reverse strand, counting down.
GCTTCTCCTGCCTGCAGCCCTTGCGTCTTGCCCCGCTACAGCAAGAAGCTGTGGGACACCTGTGGGCCCTGCTAGACCCAGCCCCAAAAACCCCAGAGACCCTGGGCCACCTCAGCCTCACGCCTCCTGACCTTGCTCCTCTCCTTCCCCTCTCTCCACGCCGCCTCTCCTCCTTCTTGCTCCTGCCCGTGCCCACATGCGCGTCTCCACCATTGTCGCACAGGGCACCTGCTTGTCTCTGCAACGACCTCCGCCCGGGAGAAGCCTGAAGGAACACCTCTCTTGAAGCCCGAGGCGACAACCTGCCTGCCTCTGCCTTCTGTGTCTTTCTCCTCTGCAATAAAACAAGCCTGCGTCCAACACCTGCCTCTCCGCCTTTTCTTTCAAAGCCCAGCGTGGGCTGCAGGGTTCCCTGGCCCTGCACGTGGCCCCTGCCAGCCAGGCCAGGGCAGTCTCTCAGCCCCAGCAGAGCCAGGCTGAGCTGCCTTTGGGGAGACCCCACAGCCCTGGGCAGCTCTAGCCACACACGGTCCCGTGGCTGAGCTCCAAGGGCCCTGCCTGAAGGCAGGCTGCTCCCCTGCTTGCGGGACGTGCAGCCTTGGGGCATTTGCAGACCTCCAGCCTCCTTGCCCATGAGCACAGGTGCCCCAGGGGCTGCAGGCCAGCCAGGGCCAATGGCTGCCGCAGCGCCAGCCCCTTTGTGCCTCCACGGCTCTGCTTGAGGCCCTGGGGAGAAAGCAAAGGGGAGGCTTCCCTTCCTCTGCCCTACCCCACTCCCTTCCCCTTCCCTTCCCTCTTCTTCTTGCCCTTCCTTCTCCCCTTCCCTCTTGCCCTTCCCCTTCCCCTTCCCCTTCTTACCCCAGCACGCTCCAACACACTCGGTGCTCCTTGGTTCTCTGCTGCAGACCTTACATCACTTAGAGCCTGATTACCGGGGCAGGAGCCTTGGCAGGGCATCTTGTCGTGCTTCCTCCTCAAGCAGGGTCACCCGGAGCTGCCCGCCCAGCACCACGTCCAGATGGCTTTTGCCTCTCTCCAAGGACGGAGACTCCACGACCTCCCGGGACAACCTGTGCCAGTGCTCGGTCACCCTCACAGTGAAAAAAGTGTTTGGGGATGTTGAGGCGGAGCCTGCGCTGTTTCCGCTGCTGCCCATTGCCTCTTGTCCTGGCCCTGGACACCTCTGAAAAGAGCCGGGCTCCATCTTCTTGATGCCTTCCCTTCAGGCAAGGCCTGTGTGCACATTGATGGCACTCTCCTGAGCCTCCTCGGCTCCACGAGGAACAGTCCCATCTCCCTGAGGCTCTCCCCAGAAGAGCGATGCTCCCTGCCCCTTCATCGTTCTCGTGCTTGAACCCCAGCCGGCAACGAGACACCACGCAGCCGCTCGCTCACTCCCCCCGCGGTGGGCTGGGGGAGAGAATCGGAGGGGTAGAAGTGAGAAAACTCGTGGGGTGAGATAAAGACATTTGAATAAGTACAGCAAAAGCCGCGCATGCAAGCAAAGGAAAATAAGGAATTCATTCGCTCCTTGCCATCGGCAGCAGGTGTTCAGCCATCTCCAGGAAAGCAGGGCTCCGTCACGCCTAACGGTCACTTGGGAAGACAAACGCCATCGCTCCAACTCTCCTCCCTTCCTTCTTCTGGCCCCAGCTTTCTATCGCTGAGCATGACGTCACGTGCTACGGAATAGCCCTTTGGTCAGCTGGGGTCAGCCGTCCCAGCTGTGTCCCCTCCCAACTCCTTGTGCAGCCCCAGCCTACTCGCTGGTGGGGCAGTGTGAGAAGCAGCAAAGGCCTTGACTCTGTGCAAGCACAGCTCAGCAATAACAAAAACATCCCTGTATTCTTCTCAACACTGTGTGCAGCACAAATCCAAAACATAGCCCCACACTAGCTACTACGAAGAAAACTAACTCTATCATCTCAGGCAAAACCGGCACAATCATCTGCGTGGCCCTTGGCTGGACTCTCTCCAGTAGCCCCACATCTCTCCTGTGCTGGGGAGCCCAGCACTGGACACAGCACCGCAGGGGTGGCCTCAGAAGTGCTGAGCGGCGGGCAAGGATCCCCTCCCTCCACCTGCCGGCCACACTCCTCCACACGCAGCCCCGGACGGTGCTGGCCGCCTTTGCCCCAAGGCACGTTTCCAGCTCATGCTCACGCTGGGGTCCCCCAGCAGCCCCAGCGCCTTTCCTGACAAGCTGCTCTCCAGCAATCGAGGGCCACTTCCCAAGCGCAGGCTTATACACTGGCTCTCGTCCAGCCTCCTCTGTGCAGGTGCCCGGAGATGCTGCCGTGCTTCTGCAGAGCAGCGGGACCTGAGGGAGCTGGGGCCGCTCCCGGGCTGAGAAGACCAGGCAAAGGAGCGCTGCCAGCGCCTGTCCTGCCCTCTGCCCTCTGCCCTTTCCCCAGCTCCTGCAAGCCCCACCAAAAGGCTCTGTCTCCCCTGCCGGCTGCCTGCATCCTCCCTCTCCCAACGCCGCCCCCTCACCTCGCCTGCCCACCTCAGGAACAGCATTTGCCCTCCCAGAGCTGCTGCGCACCCACCCCGGGGTGGCCCTGACTTGGGACAAGGAGGGAGGGGGACACGAGTCGCATGCAGGAAACCTTTATTGTGCCCAGAGGGGCAGGAGAGATTGTCAGAGAGATGCTGGGCGAGACCCAGAGAGGCTGGTTGCCACGTGTTGGGGGAGGCAGAGGGATCTTCTCCAGAGCATCGCTTCTCGCTCCGGATGCCCCGTTGGTGCAGCATTCCAGATCCCGAGGACTTGTCCCGTCAGCCCCGCAGGGCCTTTTGGGTGTACCTCCTACCCCGTCCGAGAGCTGGGAGGAGAGGGGAGGGAGGAGAGCAGAGGGCAGGAGAAGAGGGCAGGGAAGGGCCGAGGGTGGGAGGCACTGCCAGCTGCCCAGGCGTTGGCTGGGGCTGGGGATGCTCAGCACTCCCCAGTGCCTCGTGCCCGCCGGCTCAGCCCTCTATGGGTGGTGGTGGCGTTGGCGTTTGGTCTGGGGGCAGCGCCTGGGGCTGGGCTGGGTCTAGCAGGGCCCACAGGTGTCCCACAGCTTCTTGCTGTAGCGGGGCAAGACGCAAGGGCTGCAGGCAGGAGAAGCGTAGGGTCTGCCAAAGGTGCAGAGGCCCCCGAGCCCAGCGTGGCTCCGGCACCGTAGAGGCCCCCCAGCCCCAGGGAGCCCCCAAAGGCGGGTGCTCCAGAGGAGCCCACCACGGCTTGCTGGGGGAAGGAGCTGAGGATGGGGCCGGGGAAGGTGACGACGACGGGGGGCGGCTGGATGAAGGCCGTCGAGTCGGGGCACTGGCGGGCGCACAGCTCGTTGCAGCTCTCAGCGATGGGCTGGGGGACGGCGACGCTGGTTTTCGGTGGGCACAGGTCGTAGCAAGACATCTTTGCGTGGGATCGGACGGTGCTCTGCAAGAGGGCAGAGATTGCAAGAGAGTCCCAGAGGGGAGTGCCCAAGGCAGAGGGGCCGGGGACGGAGCGGGGGCCAGGAGGAGAAGCGCTCGCAGACTTACCCTGTTCCCGGAGGAGAAGGCAACCAGAGCAGTGGATGGGAGAGCCTGGCAGAGGCAGAGCTTTTATACCAGCCCCACCATTGCTCAGCACCACCTCAGCCAATCTGCAGAGGCGGCACTCCCTCTTGCCGCCGACAACGACAGCCACGACAGGGCTGTCCGGCTCCTGCCCCTCCCTGAGTCAGCGTCCCTCGCCAGACCAGCACATGCCGCTTCCGAGGCTTTCCTCCCCTTTCTGCTTCGTGGGCTAAATGACAGCGGGCAACTCCCTGCTGGGGGCTGCGCCCGGCAGGAGAGGGACGCGCTTCTGCAGCTCCGTGTTGCCTGCCTTGTACTCTGTCCTGGGAAGGCATCTCTGCCCTGTGCTCGCAGCCAGGCTCTGCTGCGGCTGTGCATTCAGACGGGCCTCCCAGCTCCCCAGCACCCCGGGGGCAGCCCCTGCCCAGCACCATCCCCCTGCAATGGGGCTCCTGGGTCACGTGGGTGGGGCCGGTGGGTCTGGGGCCGGGCTGGCATGAGCCTGTGCTGGCTGAACCCAGGTGGGCATCCCTGCTCCTTGCACCACGCACCTCGGGGAAGAGCACGAGGGGTCTTTCTCCCCCAGACTTGCAGAGGGCGATGAGCAACGCCTGCAGGCGGACAGACGCCGGCTCCGTTGGGCTAGCGAATGATGCATCGTGCTGAAGCAGGCAGTGCCCGAGAGGAGTGCCTTTGATTTGGCATTCTGTAGCCTCGCGCCTCTGTAGGTAATAGCCACCGGGTGTACGTCATGCGGGCGCTGGCGTGCAGGAGGCCTTTGCAAGGCTGCCTTCTCGCCCAGCGGCACGACCCTGGTCTTCCCTGCGGCTCCGCAAAGGAGGCATGGGGCTGCCCCGAGACCAAGCCCTTGGGGAAGAGCTATGGCACGCGGGGCGCTTGCAGTCAGCCTTTGTCACGCTGCGTGCCCTCTTACACACCGAGATAATGAAAAGACGGTGGGGGTAATTTGGCCCATTAGGTGGCAGCTGGCAAGCGTCCGAGCGGGGTAATTGCAGGGGCTAATAGAACGGGTTGGGGCTGGTGAGGAAACGGCGTCAGCAAAAGAGCCCCGTGCCACGCAGGGAGGAGGCAGGGGCTCGGCCACTGTGCGCCACATGCCCCCGGCGTGGCCAGCTCCTCCCCACGCTCGCAGGCCCCGCATAAAAGCACTGCTCTCGACGAGCACTGACATCCTCCGCTCCTGCCTCGCTCTGCTCAGGAAAAGGGTAGGTGGGTGCCTGCAGGTCTCTGCCTCCTCTGGCAGGGGCTGGCAGGGGCCTCCCTGGCCAGGAGAGCTCTGCCGGCAGCGGGCACGCTGGCAGCAGCCTTGGACGGCCAGGGCGGGCTGAGCCGTGGCGGGAGGAGAAAGCAGCCCCGTGGCCAGGACACGCTGAGCCAGGCCCTGCACAGGCTCGTGGGGAGGGCTTGTGTGCCCTCTGTGTGCAGAGAGAGGGCAGGGCGAGGGGTGCGGAGAGCCGGGCACCGAGCAGGGCTGGCTGGGCAAAGGGCAAGCGGTGGGCAGCGCGGGCGAGGTGGTGGCTCTGAGCCCTCCAGCTCGAGGGATCTCTTCCTCGCTCATGACGCCTGTCCTCGGGGCCGTGTGTTTCAGGCTCAGCTCTCTCGCACAAAGATGTCTTGCTACGACCTGTGCCCACCGAAAACCAGCGTCGCCGTCCCCCAGCCCATCGCTGAGAGCTGCAACGAGCTGTGCGCCCGCCAGTGCCCCGACTCGACGGCCTTCATCCAGCCGCCCCCCGTCGTCGTCACCTTCCCCGGCCCCATCCTCAGCTCCTTCCCCCAGCAAGCCGTGGTGGGCTCCTCTGGAGCACCCGCCTTTGGGGGCTCCCTGGGGCTGGGGGGCCTCTACGGTGCCGGAGCCACGCTGGGCTCGGGGGCCTCTGCACCTTTGGCAGACCCTACGCTTCTCCTGCCTGCAGCCCTTGCGTCTTGCCCCGCTACAGCAAGAAGCTGTGGGACACCTGTGGGCCCTGCTAGACCCAGCCCCAAAAACCCCAGAGACCCTGGGCCACCTCAGCCTCACGCCTCCTGACCTTGCTCCTCTCCTTCCCCTCTCTCCACGCCGCCTCTCCTCCTTCTTGCTCCTGCCCGTGCCCACATGCGCGTCTCCACCATTGTCGCACAGGGCACCTGCTTGTCTCTGCAACGACCTCCGCCCGGGAGAAGCCTGAAGGAACACCTCTCTTGAAGCCCGAGGCGACAACCTGCCTGCCTCTGCCTTCTGTGTCTTTCTCCTCTGCAATAAAACAAGCCTGCGTCCAACACCTGCCTCTCCGCCTTTTCTTTCAAAGCCCAGCGTGGGCTGCAGGGTTCCCTGGCCCTGCACGTGGCCCCTGCCAGCCAGGCCAGGGCAGTCTCTCAGCCCCAGCAGAGCCAGGCTGAGCTGCCTTTGGGGAGACCCCACAGCCCTGGGCAGCTCTAGCCACACACGGTCCCGTGGCTGAGCTCCAAGGGCCCTGCCTGAAGGCAGGCTGCTCCCCTGCTTGCGGGACGTGCAGCCTTGGGGCATTTGCAGACCTCCAGCCTCCTTGCCCATGAGCACAGGTGCCCCAGGGGCTGCAGGCCAGCCAGGGCCAACGGCTGCCGCAGCGCCAGCCCCTTTGTGCCTCCACGGCTCTGCTTGAGGCCCTGGGGGAGAAAGCAAAGGGGAGGCTTCCCCTTCCTCTGCCCTACCCCACTCCCTTCCCCTTCCCTTCCCTCTTCTTCTTGCCCTTCCTTCTCCCCTTCCCTCTTTCCCTTCCCCTTCCCCTTCCCCTTCTTACCCCAGCACGCTCCAACACACTCGGTGCTCCTTGGTTCTCTGCTGCAGACCTTACATCACTTAGAGCCTGATTACCGGGGCAGGAGCCTTGGCAGGGCATCTTGTCGTGCTTCCTCCTCAAGCAGGGTCACCCGGAGCTGCCCGCCCAGCACCACGTCCAGATGGCTTTTGCCTCTCTCCAAGGACGGAGACTCCACGACCTCCCGGGACAACCTGTGCCAGTGCTCGGTCACCCTCACAGTGAAAAAAGTGTTTGGGGATGTTGAGGCGGAGCCTGCGCTGTTTCCGCTGCTGCCCATTGCCTCTTGTCCTGGCCCTGGACACCTCTGAAAAGAGCCGGGCTCCATCTTCTTGATGCCTTCCCTTCAGGCAAGGCCTGTGTGCACATTGATGGCACTCTCCTGAGCCTCCTCGGCTCCACGAGGAACAGTCCCATCTCCCTGAGGCTCTCCCCAGAAGAGCGATGCTCCCTGCCCCTTCATCGTTCTCGTGCTTGAACCCCAGCCGGCAACGAGACACCACGCAGCCGCTCGCTCACTCCCCCCGCGGTGGGCTGGGGGAGAGAATCGGAGGGGTAGAAGTGAGAAAACTCGTGGGGTGAGATAAAGACATTTGAATAAGTACAGCAAAAGCCGCGCATGCAAGCAAAGGAAAATAAGGAATTCATTCGCTCCTTGCCATCGGCAGCAGGTGTTCAGCCATCTCCAGGAAAGCAGGGCTCCGTCACGCCTAACGGTCACTTGGGAAGACGAACGCCATCGCTCCAACTCTCCTCCCTTCCTTCTTCTGGCCCCAGCTTTCTATCGCTGAGCATGACGTCACGTGCTACGGAATAGCCCTTTGGTCAGCTGGGGTCAGCCGTCCCAGCTGTGTCCCCTCCCAACTCCTTGTGCAGCCCCAGCCTACTCGCTGGTGGGGCAGTGTGAGAAGCAGCAAAGGCCTTGACTCTGTGCAAGCACAGCTCAGCAATAACAAAAACATCCCTGTATTCTTCTCAACACTGTGTGCAGCACAAATCCAAAACATAGCCCCACACTAGCTACTACGAAGAAAACTAACTCTATCATCTCAGGCAAAACCGGCACAATCATCTGCGTGGCCCTTGGCTGGACTCTCTCCAGTAGCCCCACATCTCTCCTGTGCTGGGGAGCCCAGCACTGGACACAGCACCGCAGGGGTGGCCTCAGAAGTGCTGAGCGGCGGGCAAGGATCCCCTCCCTCCACCTGCCGGCCACACTCCTCCACACGCAGCCCCGGACGGTGCTGGCCGCCTTTGCCCCAAGGCACGTTTCCAGCTCATGCTCACGCTGGGGTCCCCCAGCAGCCCCAGCGCCTTTCCTGACAAGCTGCTCTCCAGCAATCGAGGGCCACTTCCCAAGCGCAGGCTTATACACTGGCTCTCGTCCAGCCTCCTCTGTGCAGGTGCCCGGAGATGCTGCCGTGCTTCTGCAGAGCAGCGGGACCTGAGGGAGCTGGGGCCGCTCCCGGGCTGAGAAGACCAGGCAAAGGAGCGCTGCCAGCGCCTGTCCTGCCCTCTGCCCTCTGCCCTTTCCCCAGCTCCTGCAAGCCCCACCAAAAGGCTCTGTCTCCCCTGCCGGCTGCCTGCATCCTCCCTCTCCCAACGCCGCCCCCCCTCACCTCGCCTGCCCACCTCAGGAACAGCATTTGCTCCTCCCAGAGCTGCTGCGCACCCACCCCCGGGGTGGCCCTGACTTGGGACAAGGAGGGAGGGGGACACGAGTCGCATGCAGGAAACCTTTATTGTGCCCAGAGGGGCAGGAGAGATTGTCAGAGAGATGCTGGGCGAGACCCAGAGAGGCTGGTTGCCACGTGTTGGGGGAGGCAGAGGGATCTTCTCCAGAGCATCGCTTCTCGCTCCGGATGCCCCGTTGGTGCAGCATTCCAGATCCCGAGGACTTGTCCCGTCAGCCCCGCAGGGCCTTTTGGGTGTACCTCTTACCCCGTCCGAGAGCTGGGAGGAGAGGGGAGGGGAGGAGAGCAGAGGGCAGGAGAAGAGGGCAGGGAAGGGCCGAGGGTGGGAGGCACTGCCAGCTGCCCAGGCGTTGGCTGGGGCTGGGGATGCTCAGCACTCCCCAGTGCCTCGTGCCCGCCGGCTCAGCCCTCTATGGGTGGTGGTGGCGTTGGCGTTTGGTCTGGGGGCAGCGCCTGGGGCTGGGCTGGGTCTAGCAGGGCCCACAGGTGTCCCACAGCTTCTTGCTGTAGCGGGGCAAGACGCAAGGGCTGCAGGCAGGAGAAGCGTAGGGTCTGCCAAAGGTGCAGAGGCCCCCGAGCCCAGCGTGGCTCCGGCACCGTAGAGGCCCCCCAGCCCCAGGGAGCCCCCAAAGGCGGGTGCTCCAGAGGAGCCCACCACGGCTTGCTGGGGGAAGGAGCTGAGGATGGGGCCGGGGAAGGTGACGACGACGGGGGGCGGCTGGATGAAGGCCGTCGAGTCGGGGCACTGGCGGGCGCACAGCTCGTTGCAGCTCTCAGCGATGGGCTGGGGGACGGCGACGCTGGTTTTCGGTGGGCACAGGTCGTAGCAAGACATCTTTGCGTGGGATCGGACGGTGCTCTGCAAGAGGGCAGAGATTGCAAGAGAGTCCCAGAGGGGAGTGCCCAAGGCAGAGGGGCCGGGGACGGAGCGGGGGCCAGGAGGAGAAGCGCTCGCAGACTTACCCTGTTCCCGGAGGAGAAGGCAACCAGAGCAGTGGATGGGAGAGCCTGGCAGAGGCAGAGCTTTTATACCAGCCCCACCATTGCTCAGCACCACCTCAGCCAATCTGCAGAGGCGGCACTCCCTCTTGCCGCCGACAACGACAGCCACGACAGGGCTGTCCGGCTCCTGCCCCTCCCTGAGTCAGCGTCCCCTCGCCAGACCAGCACATGCCGCTTCCGAGGCTTTCCTCCCCTTTCTGCTTCGTGGGCTAAATGACAGCGGGCAACTCCCTGCTGAAGGGCTGCGCCCGGCAGGAGAGGGACGCGCTTCTGCAGCTCCGTGTTGCCTGCCTTGTACTCTGTCCTGGGAAGGCATCTCTGCCCTGTGCTCGCAGCCAGGCTCTGCTGCGGCTGTGCATTCAGACGGGCCTCCCAGCTCCCCAGCACCCCGGGGCAGCCCCTGCCCAGCACCATCCCCCTGCAATGGGGCTCCTGGGTCACGTGGGTGGGGCCGGTGGGTCTGGGGCCGGGCTGGCATGAGCCTGTGCTGGCTGAACCCAGGTGGGCATCCCTGCTCCTTGCACCACGCACCTCGGGGAAGAGCACGAGGGGTCTTTCTCCCCCAGACTTGCAGAGGGCGATGAGCAACGCCTGCAGGCGGACAGACGCCGGCTCCGTTGGGCGAGCGAATGATGCATCGTGCTGAAGCAGGCAGTGCCCGAGAGGAGTGCCTTTGATTTGGCATTCTGTAGCCTCGCGCCTCTGTAGGTAATAGCCACCGGGTGTACGTCATGCGGGCGCTGGCGTGCAGGAGGCCTTTGCAAGGCTGCCTTCTCGCCCAGCGGCACGACCCTGGTCTTCCCTGCGGCTCCGCAAAGGAGGCATGGGGCTGCCCCGAGACCAAGCCCTTGGGGAAGAGCTATGGCACGCGGGGCGCTTGCAGTCAGCCTTTGTCACGCTGCGTGCCCTCTTACACACCGAGATAATGAAAAGACGGTGGGGGTAATTTGGCCCATTAGGTGGCAGCTGGCAAGCGTCCGAGCGGGGTAATTGCAGGGGCTAATAGAACGGGTTGGGGCTGGTGAGGAAACGGCGTCAGCAAAAGAGCCCCGTGCCACGCAGGGAGGAGGCAGGGGCTCGGCCACTGTGCGCCACATGCCCCCGGCGTGGCCAGCTCCTCCCCACGCTCGCAGGCCCCGCATAAAAGCACTGCTCTCGACGAGCACTGACATCCTCCGCTCCTGCCTCGCTCTGCTCAGGAAAAGGGTAGGTGGGTGCCTGCAGGTCTCTGCCTCCTCTGGCAGGGGCTGGCAGGGGGCCTCCCTGGCCAGGAGAGCTCTGCCGGCAGCGGGCACGCTGGCAGCAGCCTTGGACGGCCAGGGCGGGCTGAGCCGTGGCGGGAGGAGAAAGCAGCCCCGTGGCCAGGACACGCTGAGCCAGGCCCTGCACAGGCTCGTGGGGAGGGCTTGTGTGCCCTCTGTGTGCAGAGAGAGGGCAGGGCGAGGGGTGCGGAGAGCCGGGCACCGAGCAGGGCTGGCTGGGCAAAGGGCAAGCGGTGGGCAGCGCGGGCGAGGTGGTGGCTCTGAGCCCTCCAGCTCGAGGGATCTCTTCCTCGCTCATGACGCCTGTCCTCGGGGCCGTGTGTTTCAGGCTCAGCTCTCTCGCACAAAGATGTCTTGCTACGACCTGTGCCCACCGAAAACCAGCGTCGCCGTCCCCCAGCCCATCGCTGAGAGCTGCAACGAGCTGTGCGCCCGCCAGTGCCCCGACTCGACGGCCTTCATCCAGCCGCCCCCCGTCGTCGTCACCTTCCCCGGCCCCATCCTCAGCTCCTTCCCCCAGCAAGCCGTGGTGGGCTCCTCTGGAGCACCCGCCTTGGGGGCTCCCTGGGGCTGGGGGCCTCTACGGTGCCGGAGCCACGCTGGGCTCGGGGGCCTCTGCACCTTTGGCAGACCCTACGCTTCTCCTGCCTGCAGCCCTTGCGTCTTGCCCCGCTACAGCAAGAAGCTGTGGGACACCTGTGGGCCCTGCTAGACCCAGCCCCAAAAACCCCAGAGACCCTGGGCCACCTCAGCCTCACGCCTCCTGACCTTGCTCCTCTCCTTCCCCTCTCTCCACGCCGCCTCTCCTCCTTCTTGCTCCTGCCCGTGCCCACATGCGCGTCTCCACCATTGTCGCACAGGGCACCTGCTTGTCTCTGCAACGACCTCCGCCCGGGAGAAGCCTGAAGGAACACCTCTCTTGAAGCCCGAGGCGACAACCTGCCTGCCTCTGCCTTCTGTGTCTTTCTCCTCTGCACAAAAACAAGCCTGCGTCCAACACCTGCCTCTCCGCCTTTTCTTTCAAAGCCCAGCGTGGGCTGCAGGGTTCCCTGGCCCTGCACGTGGCCCCTGCCAGCCAGGCCAGGGCAGTCTCTCAGCCCCAGCAGAGCCAGGCTGAGCTGCCTTTGGGGAGACCCCACAGCCCTGGGCAGCTCTAGCCACACACGGTCCCGTGGCTGAGCTCCAAGGGCCCTGCCTGAAGGCAGGCTGCTCCCCTGCTTGCGGGACGTGCAGCCTTGGGGCATTTGCAGACCTCCAGCCTCCTTGCCCATGAGCACAGGTGCCCCAGGGGCTGCAGGCCAGCCAGGGCCAATGGCTGCCGCAGCGCCAGCCCCTTTGTGCCTCCACGGCTCTGCTTGAGGCCCTGGGGGAGAAAGCAAAGGGAGGCTTCCCTTCCTCTGCCCTACCCCACTCCCTTCCCCTTCCCTTCCCTCTTCTTCTTGCCCTTCCTTCTCCCCTTCCCTCTTGCCCTTCCCCTTCCCCTTCCCCTTCTTACCCCAGCACGCTCCAACACACTCGGTGCTCCTTGGTTCTCTGCTGCAGACCTTACATCACTTAGAGCCTGATTACCGGGGCAGGAGCCTTGGCAGGGCATCTTGTCGTGCTTCCTCCTCAAGCAGGGTCACCCGGAGCTGCCCGCCCAGCACCACGTCCAGATGGCTTTTGCCTCTCTCCAAGGACGGAGACTCCACGACCTCCCGGGACAACCTGTGCCAGTGCTCGGTCACCCTCACAGTGAAAAAGTGTTTGGGGATGTTGAGGCGGAGCCTGCGCTGTTTCCGCTGCTGCCCATTGCCTCTTGTCCTGGCCCTGGACACCTCTGAAAAGAGCCGGGCTCCATCTTCTTGATGCCTTCCCTTCAGGCAAGGCCTGTGTGCACATTGATGGCACTCTCCTGAGCCTCCTCGGCTCCACGAGGAACAGTCCCATCTCCCTGAGGCTCTCCCCAGAAGAGCGATGCTCCCTGCCCCTTCATCGTTCTCGTGCTTGAACCCCAGCCGGCAACGAGACACCACGCAGCCGCTCGCTCACTCCCCCCGCGGTGGGCTGGGGGAGAGAATCGGAGGGGTAGAAGTGAGAAAACTCGTGGGGTGAGATAAAGACATTTGAATAAGTACAGCAAAAGCCGCGCATGCAAGCAAAGGAAAATAAGGAATTCATTCGCTCCTTGCCATCGGCAGCAGGTGTTCAGCCATCTCCAGGAAAGCAGGGCTCCGTCACGCCTAACGGTCACTTGGGAAGACAAACGCCATCGCTCCAACTCTCCTCCCTTCCTTCTTCTGGCCCCAGCTTTCTATCGCTGAGCATGACGTCACGTGCTACGGAATAGCCCTTTGGTCAGCTGGGGTCAGCCGTCCCAGCTGTGTCCCTCCCAACTCCTTGTGCAGCCCCAGCCTACTCGCTGGTGGGGCAGTGTGAGAAGCAGCAAAGGCCTTGACTCTGTGCAAGCACAGCTCAGCAATAACAAAAACATCCCTGTATTCTTCTCAACACTGTGTGCAGCACAAATCCAAAACATAGCCCCACACTAGCTACTACGAAGAAAACTAACTCTATCATCTCAGGCAAAACCGGCACAATCATCTGCGTGGCCCTTGGCTGGACTCTCTCCAGTAGCCCCACATCTCTCCTGTGCTGGGGAGCCCAGCACTGGACACAGCACCGCAGGGGTGGCCTCAGAAGTGCTGGGCGGCGGGCAAGGATCCCCTCCCTCCACCTGCCGGCCACACTCCTCCACACGCAGCCCCGGACGGTGCTGGCCGCCTTTGCCCCAAGGCACGTTTCCAGCTCATGCTCACGCTGGGGTCCCCCAGCAGCCCCAGCGCCTTTCCTGACAAGCTGCTCTCCAGCAATCGAGGGCCACTTCCCAAGCGCAGGCTTATACACTGGCTCTCGTCCAGCCTCCTCTGTGCAGGTGCCCGGAGATGCTGCCGTGCTTCTGCAGAGCAGCGGGACCTGAGGGAGCTGGGGCCGCTCCCGGGCTGAGAAGACCAGGCAAAGGAGCGCTGCCAGCGCCTGTCCTGCCCTCTGCCCTCTGCCCTTTCCCCAGCTCCTGCAAGCCCCACCAAAAGGCTCTGTCTCCCCTGCCGGCTGCCTGCATCCTCCCTCTCCCAACGCCGCCCCCCCTCACCTCGCCTGCCCACCTCAGGAACAGCATTTGCCCTCCCAGAGCTGCTGCGCACCCACCCCCGGGGTGGCCCTGACTTGGGACAAGGAGGGAGGGGGACACGAGTCGCATGCAGGAAACCTTTATTGTGCCCAGAGGGGCAGGAGAGATTGTCAGAGAGATGCTGGGCGAGACCCAGAGAGGCTGGTTGCCACGTGTTGGGGGAGGCAGAGGGATCTTCTCCAGAGCATCGCTTCGCTCCGGATGCCCCGTTGGTGCAGCATTCCAGATCCCGAGGACTTGTCCCGTCAGCCCCGCAGGGCCTTTTGGGTGTACCTCCTACCCCGTCCGAGAGCTGGGAGGAGAGGGGAGGGAGGAGAGCAGAGGGCAGGAGAAGAGGGCAGGGAAGGGCCGAGGGTGGGAGGCACTGCCAGCTGCCCAGGCGTTGGCTGGGGCTGGGGATGCTCAGCACTCCCCAGTGCCTCGTGCCCGCCGGCTCAGCCCTCTATGGGTGGTGGTGGCGTTGGCGTTTGGTCTGGGGGCAGCGCCTGGGGCTGGGCTGGGTCTAGCAGGGCCCACAGGTGTCCCACAGCTTCTTGCTGTAGCGGGGCAAGACGCAAGGGCTGCAGGCAGGAGAAGCGTAGGGTCTGCCAAAGGTGCAGAGGCCCCCCGAGCCCAGCGTGGCTCCGGCACCGTAGAGGCCCCCCAGCCCCAGGGAGCCCCCAAAGGCGGGTGCTCCAGAGGAGCCCACCACGGCTTGCTGGGGAAGGAGCTGAGGATGGGGCCGGGGAAGGTGACGACGACGGGGGGCGGCTGGATGAAGGCCGTCGAGTCGGGGCACTGGCGGGCGCACAGCTCGTTGCAGCTCTCAGCGATGGGCTGGGGGACGGCGACGCTGGTTTTCGGTGGGCACAGGTCGTAGCAAGACATCTTTGCGTGGGATCGGACGGTGCTCTGCAAGAGGGCAGAGATTGCAAGAGAGTCCCAGAGGGGAGTGCCCAAGGCAGAGGGGCCGGGGACGGAGCGGGGGGCCAGGAGGAGAAGCGCTCGCAGACTTACCCTGTTCCCGGAGGAGAAGGCAACCAGAGCAGTGGATGGGAGAGCCTGGCAGAGGCAGAGCTTTTATACCAGCCCCACCATTGCTCAGCACCACCTCAGCCAATCTGCAGAGGCGGCACTCCCTCTTGCCGCCGACAACGACAGCCACGACAGGGCTGTCCGGCTCCTGCCCCTCCCTGAGTCAGCGTCCCTCGCCAGACCAGCACATGCCGCTTCCGAGGCTTTCCTCCCCTTTCTGCTTCGTGGGCTAAATGACAGCGGGCAACTCCCTGCTGAAGGCTGCGCCCGGCAGGAGAGGGACGCGCTTCTGCAGCTCCGTGTTGCCTGCCTTGTACTCTGTCCTGGGAAGGCATCTCTGCCCTGTGCTCGCAGCCAGGCTCTGCTGCGGCTGTGCATTCAGACGGGCCTCCCAGCTCCCCAGCACCCCGGGGGCAGCCCCTGCCCAGCACCATCCCCCTGCAATGGGGCTCCTGGGTCACGTGGGTGGGGCCGGTGGGTCTGGGGCCGGGCTGGCATGAGCCTGTGCTGGCTGAACCCAGGTGGGCATCCCTGCTCCTTGCACCACGCACCTCGGGGAAGAGCACGAGGGGTCTTTCTCCCCCAGACTTGCAGAGGGCGATGAGCAACGCCTGCAGGCGGACAGACGCCGGCTCCGTTGGGCTAGCGAATGATGCATCGTGCTGAAGCAGGCAGTGCCCGAGAGGAGTGCCTTTGATTTGGCATTCTGTAGCCTCGCGCCTCTGTAGGTAATAGCCACCGGGTGTACGTCATGCGGGCGCTGGCGTGCAGGAGGCCTTTGCAAGGCTGCCTTCTCGCCCAGCGGCACGACCCTGGTCTTCCCTGCGGCTCCGCAAAGGAGGCATGGGGCTGCCCCGAGACCAAGCCCTTGGGGAAGAGCTATGGCACGCGGGGCGCTTGCAGTCAGCCTTTGTCACGCTGCGTGCCCTCTTACACACCGAGATAATGAAAAGACGGTGGGGGTAATTTGGCCCATTAGGTGGCAGCTGGCAAGCGTCCGAGCGGGGTAATTGCAGGGGCTAATAGAACGGGTTGGGGCTGGTGAGGAAACGGCGTCAGCAAAAGAGCCCCGTGCCACGCAGGGAGGAGGCAGGGGCTCGGCCACTGTGCGCCACATGCCCCCGGCGTGGCCAGCTCCTCCCCACGCTCGCAGGCCCCGCATAAAAGCACTGCTCTCGACGAGCACTGACATCCTCCGCTCCTGCCTCGCTCTGCTCAGGAAAAGGGTAGGTGGGTGCCTGCAGGTCTCTGCCTCCTCTGGCAGGGGCTGGCAGGGGGCCTCCCTGGCCAGGAGAGCTCTGCCGGCAGCGGGCACGCTGGCAGCAGCCTTGGACGGCCAGGGCGGGCTGAGCCGTGGCGGGAGGAGAAAGCAGCCCCGTGGCCAGGACACGCTGAGCCAGGCCCTGCACAGGCTCGTGGGGAGGGCTTGTGTGCCCTCTGTGTGCAGAGAGAGGGCAGGGCGAGGGGTGCGGAGAGCCGGGCACCGAGCAGGGCTGGCTGGGCAAAGGGCAAGCGGTGGGCAGCGCGGGCGAGGTGGTGGCTCTGAGCCCTCCAGCTCGAGGGATCTCTTCCTCGCTCATGACGCCTGTCCTCGGGGCCGTGTGTTTCAGGCTCAGCTCTCTCGCACAAAGATGTCTTGCTACGACCTGTGCCCACCGAAAACCAGCGTCGCCGTCCCCCAGCCCATCGCTGAGAGCTGCAACGAGCTGTGCGCCCGCCAGTGCCCCGACTCGACGGCCTTCATCCAGCCGCCCCCCGTCGTCGTCACCTTCCCCGGCCCCATCCTCAGCTCCTTCCCCCAGCAAGCCGTGGTGGGCTCCTCTGGAGCACCCGCCTTTGGGGGCTCCCTGGGGCTGGGGGGCCTCTACGGTGCCGGAGCCACGCTGGGCTCGGGGGCCTCTGCACCTTTGGCAGACCCTACGCTTCTCCTGCCTGCAGCCCTTGCGTCTTGCCCCGCTACAGCAAGAAGCTGTGGGACACCTGTGGGCCCTGCTAGACCCAGCCCCAAAAACCCCAGAGACCCTGGGCCACCTCAGCCTCACGCCTCCTGACCTTGCTCCTCTCCTTCCCCTCTCTCCACGCCGCCTCTCCTCCTTCTTGCTCCTGCCCGTGCCCACATGCGCGTCTCCACCATTGTCGCACAGGGCACCTGCTTGTCTCTGCAACGACCTCCGCCCGGGAGAAGCCTGAAGGAACACCTCTCTTGAAGCCCGAGGCGACAACCTGCCTGCCTCTGCCTTCTGTGTCTTTCTCCTCTGCAATAAAACAAGCCTGCGTCCAACACCTGCCTCTCCGCCTTTTCTTTCAAAGCCCAGCGTGGGCTGCAGGGTTCCCTGGCCCTGCACGTGGCCCCTGCCAGCCAGGCCAGGGCAGTCTCTCAGCCCCAGCAGAGCCAGGCTGAGCTGCCTTTGGGGAGACCCCACAGCCCTGGGCAGCTCTAGCCACACACGGTCCCGTGGCTGAGCTCCAAGGGCCCTGCCTGAAGGCAGGCTGCTCCCCTGCTTGCGGGACGTGCAGCCTTGGGGCATTTGCAGACCTCCAGCCTCCTTGCCCATGAGCACAGGTGCCCCAGGGGCTGCAGGCCAGCCAGGGCCAATGGCTGCCGCAGCGCCAGCCCCTTTGTGCCTCCACGGCTCTGCTTGAGGCCCTGGGGGAGAAAGCAAAGGGAGGCTTCCCTTCCTCTGCCCTACCCCACTCCCTTCCCCTTCCCTTCCCTCTTCTTCTTGCCCTTCCTTCTCCCCTTCCCTCTTGCCCTTCCCCTTCCCCTTCCCCTTCTTACCCCAGCACGCTCCAACACACTCGGTGCTCCTTGGTTCTCTGCTGCAGACCTTACATCACTTAGAGCCTGATTACCGGGGCAGGAGCCTTGGCAGGGCATCTTGTCGTGCTTCCTCCTCAAGCAGGGTCACCCGGAGCTGCCCGCCCAGCACCACGTCCAGATGGCTTTTGCCTCTCTCCAAGGACGGAGACTCCACGACCTCCCGGGACAACCTGTGCCAGTGCTCGGTCACCCTCACAGTGAAAAAGTGTTTGGGGATGTTGAGGCGGAGCCTGCGCTGTTTCCGCTGCTGCCCATTGCCTCTTGTCCTGGCCCTGGACACCTCTGAAAAGAGCCGGGCTCCATCTTCTTGATGCCTTCCCTTCAGGCAAGGCCTGTGTGCACATTGATGGCACTCTCCTGAGCCTCCTCGGCTCCACGAGGAACAGTCCCATCTCCCTGAGGCTCTCCCCAGAAGAGCGATGCTCCCTGCCCCTTCATCGTTCTCGTGCTTGAACCCCAGCCGGCAACGAGACACCACGCAGCCGCTCGCTCACTCCCCCCGCGGTGGGCTGGGGGAGAGAATCGGAGGGGTAGAAGTGAGAAAACTCGTGGGGTGAGATAAAGACATTTGAATAAGTACAGCAAAAGCCGCGCATGCAAGCAAAGGAAAATAAGGAATTCATTCGCTCCTTGCCATCGGCAGCAGGTGTTCAGCCATCTCCAGGAAAGCAGGGCTCCGTCACGCCTAACGGTCACTTGGGAAGACAAACGCCATCGCTCCAACTCTCCTCCCTTCCTTCTTCTGGCCCCAGCTTTCTATCGCTGAGCATGACGTCACGTGCTACGGAATAGCCCTTTGGTCAGCTGGGGTCAGCCGTCCCAGCTGTGTCCCCTCCCAACTCCTTGTGCAGCCCCAGCCTACTCGCTGGTGGGGCAGTGTGAGAAGCAGCAAAGGCCTTGACTCTGTGCAAGCACAGCTCAGCAATAACAAAAACATCCCTGTATTCTTCTCAACACTGTGTGCAGCACAAATCCAAAACATAGCCCCACACTAGCTACTACGAAGAAAACTAACTCTATCATCTCAGGCAAAACCGGCACAATCATCTGCGTGGCCCTTGGCTGGACTCTCTCCAGTAGCCCCACATCTCTCCTGTGCTGGGGAGCCCAGCACTGGACACAGCACCGCAGGGGTGGCCTCAGAAGTGCTGAGCGGCGGGCAAGGATCCCCTCCCTCCACCTGCCGGCCACACTCCTCCACACGCAGCCCCGGACGGTGCTGGCCGCCTTTGCCCCAAGGCACGTTTCCAGCTCATGCTCACGCTGGGGTCCCCCAGCAGCCCCAGCGCCTTTCCTGACAAGCTGCTCTCCAGCAATCGAGGGCCACTTCCCAAGCGCAGGCTTATACACTGGCTCTCGTCCAGCCTCCTCTGTGCAGGTGCCCGGAGATGCTGCCGTGCTTCTGCAGAGCAGCGGGACCTGAGGGAGCTGGGGCCGCTCCCGGGCTGAGAAGACCAGGCAAAGGAGCGCTGCCAGCGCCTGTCCTGCCCTCTGCCCTCTGCCCTTTCCCCAGCTCCTGCAAGCCCCACCAAAAGGCTCTGTCTCCCCTGCCGGCTGCCTGCATCCTCCCTCTCCCAACGCCGCCCCCCCTCACCTCGCCTGCCCACCTCAGGAACAGCATTTGCCCTCCCACAGCTGCTGCGCACCCACCCCCGGGGTGGCCCTGACTTGGGACAAGGAGGGAGGGGGACACGAGTCGCATGCAGGAAACCTTTATTGTGCCCAGAGGGGCAGGAGAGATTGTCAGAGAGATGCTGGGCGAGACCCAGAGAGGCTGGTTGCCACGTGTTGGGGG
Source organism: Ciconia boyciana (assembly GCF_034638445.1). Classification (NCBI taxonomy): domain Eukaryota; kingdom Metazoa; phylum Chordata; class Aves; order Ciconiiformes; family Ciconiidae; genus Ciconia; species Ciconia boyciana. The sequence continues at coordinate 1,662,251 of NC_132959.1, read as the reverse complement.
AGGCAGAGGGATCTTCTCCAGAGCATCGCTTCTCGCTCCGGATGCCCCGTTGGTGCAGCATTCCAGATCCCGAGGACTTGTCCCGTCAGCCCCGCAGGGCCTTTTGGGTGTACCTCCTACCCCGTCCGAGAGCTGGGAGGAGAGGGGAGGGGAGGAGAGCAGAGGGCAGGAGAAGAGGGCAGGGAAGGGCCGAGGGTGGGAGGCACTGCCAGCTGCCCAGGCGTTGGCTGGGGCTGGGGATGCTCAGCACTCCCCAGTGCCTCGTGCCCGCCGGCTCAGCCCTCTATGGGTGGTGGTGGCGTTGGCGTTTGGTCTGGGGGCAGCGCCTGGGGCTGGGCTGGGTCTAGCAGGGCCCACAGGTGTCCCACAGCTTCTTGCTGTAGCGGGGCAAGACGCAAGGGCTGCAGGCAGGAGAAGCGTAGGGTCTGCCAAAGGTGCAGAGGCCCCCCGAGCCCAGCGTGGCTCCGGCACCGTAGAGGCCCCCCAGCCCCAGGGAGCCCCCAAAGGCGGGTGCTCCAGAGGAGCCCACCACGGCTTGCTGGGGGAAGGAGCTGAGGATGGGGCCGGGGAAGGTGACGACGACGGGGGGCGGCTGGATGAAGGCCGTCGAGTCGGGGCACTGGCGGGCGCACAGCTCGTTGCAGCTCTCAGCGATGGGCTGGGGGACGGCGACGCTGGTTTTCGGTGGGCACAGGTCGTAGCAAGACATCTTTGCGTGGGATCGGACGGTGCTCTGCAAGAGGGCAGAGATTGCAAGAGAGTCCCAGAGGGGAGTGCCCAAGGCAGAGGGGCCGGGGACGGAGCGGGGGGCCAGGAGGAGAAGCGCTCGCAGACTTACCCTGTTCCCGGAGGAGAAGGCAACCAGAGCAGTGGATGGGAGAGCCTGGCAGAGGCAGAGCTTTTATACCAGCCCCACCATTGCTCAGCACCACCTCAGCCAATCTGCAGAGGCGGCACTCCCTCTTGCCGCCGACAACGACAGCCACGACAGGGCTGTCCGGCTCCTGCCCCTCCCTGAGTCAGCGTCCCCTCGCCAGACCAGCACATGCCGCTTCCGAGGCTTTCCTCCCCTTTCTGCTTCGTGGGCTAAATGACAGCGGGCAACTCCCTGCTGGGGGCTGCGCCCGGCAGGAGAGGGACGCGCTTCTGCAGCTCCGTGTTGCCTGCCTTGTACTCTGTCCTGGGAAGGCATCTCTGCCCTGTGCTCGCAGCCAGGCTCTGCTGCGGCTGTGCATTCAGACGGGCCTCCCAGCTCCCCAGCACCCCGGGGGCAGCCCCTGCCCAGCACCATCCCCCTGCAATGGGGCTCCTGGGTCACGTGGGTGGGGCCGGTGGGTCTGGGGCCGGGCTGGCATGAGCCTGTGCTGGCTGAACCCAGGTGGGCATCCCTGCTCCTTGCACCACGCACCTCGGGGAAGAGCACGAGGGGTCTTTCTCCCCCAGACTTGAGGAGGGCGATGAGCAGCGCCTGCAGGCGGACAGACGCCGGCTCCGTTGGGCTAGCGAATGATGCATCGTGCTGAAGCAGGCAGTGCCCGAGAGGAGTGCCTTTGATTTGGCATTCTGTAGCCTCGCGCCTCTGTAGGTAATAGCCACACGGTGTACGTCATGCGGGCGCTGGCGTGCAGGAGGCCTTTGCAAGGCTGCCTTCTCGCCCAGCGGCACGACCCTGGTCTTCCCTGCGGCTCCGCAAAGGAGGCATGGGGCTGCCCCGAGACCAAGCCCTTGGGGAAGAGCTATGGCACGCGGGGCGCTTGCAGTCAGCCTTTGTCACGCTGCGTGCCCTCTTACACACCGAGATAATGAAAAGACGGTGGGGGTAATTTGGCCCATTAGGTGGCAGCTGGCAGGCGTCCGAGCGGGGTAATTGCAGGGGCTAATAGAACGGGTTGGGGCTGGTGAGGAAACGGCGTCAGCAAAAGAGCCCCGTGCCACGCAGGGAGGAGGCAGGGGCTCGGCCACTGTGCGCCACATGCCCCCGGCGTGGCCAGCTCCTCCCCACGCTCGCAGGCCCCGCATAAAAGCACTGCTCTCGACGAGCACTGACATCCTCCGCTCCTGCCTCGCTCTGCTCAGGAAAAGGGTAGGTGGGTGCCTGCAGGTCTCTGCCTCCTCTGGCAGGGGCTGGCAGGGGGCCTCCCTGGCCAGGAGAGCTCTGCCGGCAGCGGGCACGCTGGCAGCAGCCTTGGACGGCCAGGGCGGGCTGAGCCGTGGCGGGAGGAGAAAGCAGCCCCGTGGCCAGGACACGCTGAGCCAGGCCCTGCACAGGCTCGTGGGGAGGGCTTGTGTGCCCTCTGTGTGCAGAGAGAGGGCAGGGCGAGGGGTGCGGAGAGCCGGGCACTGAGCAGGGCTGGCTGGGCAAAGGGCAAGCGGTGGGCAGCGCGGGCGAGGTGGTGGCTCTGAGCCCTCCAGCTCGAGGGATCTCTTCCTCGCTCATGACGCCTGTCCTCGGGGCCATGTGTTTCAGGCTCAGCTGTCTCGCACAAAGATGTCTTGCTACGACCTGTGCCCACCGAAAACCAGCGTCGCCGTCCCCCAGCCCATCGCTGAGAGCTGCAACGAGCTGTGCGCCCGCCAGTGCCCCGACTCGACGGCCTTCATCCAGCCGCCCCCCGTCATCGTCACCTTCCCCGGCCCCATCCTCAGCTCCTTCCCCCAGCAAGCCGTGGTGGGCTCCTCTGGAGCACCCGCCTTTGGGGGCTCCCTGGGGCTGGGGGGCCTCTACGGTGCCGGAGCCACGCTGGGCTCGGGGGGCCTCTGCACCTTTGGCAGACCCTACGCTTCTCCTGCCTGCAGCCCTTGTGTCTTGCCCCACTACAGCAGGAAGCTGTGGGACACCTGTGGGCCCTGCTAGACCCAGCCCAGCCCCAGGCGCTGCCCCCAGACCAAACGCCAACGCCACCACCACCCATAGAGGGCTGAGCCGGCGGGCACGAGGCACTGGGGAGTGCTGAGCATCCCCAGCCCCAGCCAACGCCTGGGCAGCTGGCAGTGCCTCACACCCTCGGCCCTTCCCTGCCATCTGCTCTCCTCGTCTCTCTACTTCCAGCTGAGAGACAGTGCAGGAGGTGGACCTGAAAGGCCCTACGGGTCTTATGGGCCAAATCTTTGTCATCTGGAATGCCACATGAAGGGGTCATCCAGCTCGAGAAGCAATGCTCTGGAGAAGATCCCTCTGCCTCCCCCAACACGTGGCAACCAGCCCCCTGGGTCTTGCCTACCATCTCTCTGACAATCTCTCCTGTCCCTCTGGGCACAATAAATTTTCCTTCGTCCATTTCCTGTATGCCTGTCTCCTTGTCTGAAGTTCAGTGCCAGCAGCTGTGCGAGGGCAAATGCTGGTTTCTTCATATTTCACCTGGGGATATCATACATCTTGCCTTATCTAGAATAGAAGAGGCAATTCCTAGTTTCTCCTTCTCCAGCTCCAGATGAGTGGTGCTCAGCTCAGTGAAAATCTTCTTTTCCCTAACTCGGGAGAGGAATGAATCAAGTACAGAATTGTAGCAATGCATTGGGAGCAGGCGTTTGGACTACAGATGCCTCTTCAAGTAATGTGTGCATTCTTATATATAAATATGTTCACAGATTTGTATTTGGGTCATAATATTCATGTATTAGATGGTGGTGGCGTAGCTACTGTTCACGGTCTATCAGAAGAATGTGTGATGCTGCTCTCTCACTCTCCAAAACTTTGTCCTTCTACAAAACTGCTGCTGTATCACATTCAGGGAATTTGTAACTCCCTTGAGGTGAAAAGCAAACACAGATAATCTTTTTCTTAGTTTTACTCAAGATGACCCATCCCACAACATTATTTTACCCCTTACCTTGGTAAGTGTGAGATTAATTAACTTAAATTTAGTGCCATTCAAATTTTTTTATTCACCCTGTCTTTTGGAGAAGTAGTGACGTGTTGGCAGTAAAAGGGAAATTGGATGTGCTCTTCCCTTTGTTTTTACAGGTTCTGCTTATATTACCACTACCGTCTGGTATTCTGTATTTACAATGGATTCACTCAAGAGCATGCAATCCCCCTGTACCATACCATCACCTATTTGGGGCTACTCAGAGAATTTTTCCTCTTCTGTCACCTCTTTCTGATTATAGCCTGTGTTACACCAGATCTTTTCTCCATAGTCAGCAGATGCATGGCTTTGCATTGTATTACTGAAGATCATACCGTTACTGTTACTCCCATCAGTTAAGCCATCTTGTTTTTCCAGTCTTAAAATCTGATTCCCTCCTGCTTAATGCCACTCAGCTTTATATTATGAGCACATAAAACAGAGAGCTCCCAAATTATGTGCCATTATGTGCCATTAATGCAAACAAATAATGAGGTTTTCTGAGGCTGATCCTTGAGTAACCAATGTAGTAAACTCCCTCCATTCCTCTAACTCCCATATATAACGTTAGACACTGACAGAAAGGGTATCTCTATGTCCTATTTTGCAATGAGACAATGTACTATTTTGCAATGGGACTATACTATTTTGCAATGAGCTCACCCTGAACAGGCATCCAGCCCAAACAGAAGCTAAATAATCATGTTAGCTGGGTGCTAATAGCTCTCACCAATGTTGTTATCTTGGGCTAGGCACTTGCTGTCTGACACAATACACATCTAATTGGGTCTGGCTGGTACCTGTCTGACACTGCCTCATTGAGAGAATCAGCCAAAAAGTTGACAGTCGGAGCTCAGGTGCTCAGCTGTGATCATGTATGATTTACACTGAAGTACCTCTTAGAGGCTGTGCATGAGAGCAAGGATCCTGGTGTTGATCAGAAGAGAAACAGAGAGGAAACCAGGCATCCGTGTTTTGTAAAGCTGTCCCAGGAACTGCCCCGGGCCGAACTAGCTGGGATGAAAGAGGGCTTTGCTCAGCACGAGAGAGGTGCCTGAGCCAAGGAGATGCAGGGCTGGTGTGGCACAAGCCAGGAGGTTGGTTGCTGAGCTCCTGGGAATTCATGGCAGCAGCGTCCTTGCCTCAAGCCATGTGAGGATGGAGAGCAGCAGCAGGGACAGGGAGCTGTTTCTTTGCGCCCAAAAGGCAGGAACCTTTCTTCTCCACCTCAGCTGCCTGGGCTCTTCACACATCCCAGGCACTCATGGGGCAGGGGCTGGGCTCTCAGATGGGCCCTGCAAGCTCCAGTCCCTTCCCAGACCTCCACAGACCTTTCCCAAAAAAGCCCAAGGCCATGAGGACAGGCAGTGCTGGGACAGGGAGGATGAAGCAGGCAGAGAGAGAAGAACCTTTCAGAGAAGGGGGTTTTTTGGTCAAAATATTCTCAATAAGTATTTGTTAATCAGTAAAAATAAAATAGTATTTTCTTAAAATAAAAGCGAGATTCGTGAGTGCCATAGACTAATTTTCATTTCAGCCTGTTACTACTTATAGCACACAGCCATCTGACATAACTAGTTACATTTAGGGGCAGGGAACATTGAAATTACCTGTTAAAATCAGACTTGCTATTCCATGACACTGACAGAGGATTGACATCAAGAAATTGTACATTCATGCATGGAGCTTTTCTTTGAAAGAGTCCCAGTGAAGAAATAGGCAAATCCTCTGTAATGCATGAGTTCATATTCTTTTTACTTCCCCCAGCTGACTTACAGACTCAGCCAAAACTTCCCTGAGGCAACTGTTATCACAGCAGTGTTTAAGAAAAAAAGAAGAGGTAGTGTTTGATCTTTGCTCATCACATACCTATCTTTAAAATTGTTTCTCATTGTTTACCTTCCTCCTATTGTTCCTTTTCAGAATATGCTTTTACAGAACTTCAGGCCATGTTTTTTTACTTTGTCTTTGAAGACAGTTTGATTATTTCTAGTACATCATCTGGGAAGATGTAAAATTAAAAGGAATTTCAGCACTAAATTAACTAGTGAAAAAATTGGACTACCTAGTGCAAGTCTGACAGCTAGACTAATTATTGTAGGGGAGACAGTAATTTCAGCTCAGTAGCAATGAAATAGTGGGCAGATAGGTTTCTTAGCAACAGGACTGTGTGAGGCCAGGGCTGTGTGGTCTCCCCAAAGGCAGCTCAGCCTGGCTCTGCTGGGGCTGAGAGACTGCCCTGGCCTGGCTGGCAGGGGCCACGTGCAGGGCCAGGGAACCCTGCAGCCCACGCTGGGCTTTGAAAGAAAAGGCGGAGAGGCAGGTGTTGGACGCAGGCTTGTTTTATTGCAAGGGCAGGAAAACACCCACTGGAGAAAGGCACACAAGGCAGAGGCAGACAGGTTGTCCCCCCAGGCTTCAAGAGAGGTCTTCCTTCAGGCTTCTTCCAGGAGGTGGCAGTTTCAGGGAGAAGCAAGTGTCCTCTGGGATGACAGTGGATTTACACATTTGGCCACTGGCAGGGGCAAGGAAGAGGAGATGAAACAAATGAAGAAGGAAATGAGAAGCGTGATTTATGGAGCTATTTTGACTCCACTGTATTAAGTGGAAGTCTTTGATGCTCTGCCCCTTACTCAGGAGCTCAGGTGAGGATCAAGATTGTATCATGCATTTGCCAGTCATTCTTTAGTCAAGGGATATTTCTGTAGGATTTAGCAGGGCCCACAGCTGCCACGGCGGTACCTGCTGTACCGGTAGGAGTAAGGGCTGCAAGAGCCAGAACCATAGGATCTACCGTAGCCATACAGACCTCTGTAACCCAGGGAGCCCCCATAGCCGTACAGACCCCCACAGCCCAGGGAGGAGCCCCCATATCCATACAGACCCCCATAGCCCAGGGAGCCATAGCCCCCATAGCCATACAGACCCCCATAGCCCATGGACCCATAACCCCCATAGCCAAGGGAGCCCCCATAGCCCCCAGGGATGGGTGCTCCAGAGGATCCCACAACTGAATCCTGGGGGAAGGAGCTGAGGATGGGGCCAGGGAAGGTGACGACGACCGGGGGTGGCTGGATCACAGTCGTGGAGTCAGGGCACTGACGGACACATGGTTCATTCCCACTGTCAGCAAGGGGCTGGGGGCAGCTGATGCCGCCAACGGCAGTGGAGCACAGATCGTAGCAAGACATCTTGCAGGGATGGAGGTCAATCTGCAAGAGTTGATTTTACCAAGTACAAGACATTATTTACATACATAAAAGTGTTATAGAGTTTGCTGCCTTTCCTCAAAGAGTGCTTTGAAGTACACCAATTTACCCATGTCTATTAGAAATGAAAATTGAAGCTGAACAGCAAAATTATTTGTTCAGATGCTTTGGTGAGTCAGTGGATCAGCAAGGACTAGGAGTCCAAGAACAGAGTGTGTTGTTATGCATTATTTCATTACTAACTCTTCATTCCCAATGATCTCCTTTGTGCTGAGCCTTGTGAGAACAGGCATTATAAGTCATTGTCTATTCAGATTTGCTCAGTAACTTGTTTGATGAGACCATTACAAGGGAATTGCAAAGATTGTTGTCCCCAGTTTCCAAACATTGAATCAGGGCACTGAGATACTTATGACTAGGTTAACACTACACTGTTTTGATTCTGGGCTCCAAACTCTTTTGAAAAAATCTCACCCCAAACAACTTGCCCCCATTAGCATGAAAAACCCAGTGCTTCACCTGTCAGCTCCTTAAATTCCCTCCATGACCCCTCTTTCTCTTAATGCAATAAATTTCTTACAGAGCATTTTCAACAGTTCTCAATTCCTCTCTGTGTCTTGTTTTATCTAAGCCAGTGCCTGATCTCTGGTAGTATTCATGCCCATTTATCTTAAATTAATGTAAAAGCACCTTGAGTGATCTGTAATAGAATAAACTGGAGATAATGGAAGGTCTGCTTCTAAGCTCAGCATTTCCCTGTGAACCATGAAAATCTAAACTTTTTCAAATAATTTCCAGTTACCCATATAAGCAAAGAGAGAAGAGGAATGCATATTGAACTAGTCACATAATTTCTTCAGCTGTTGGAAGTCAACTCATAATGAACTTAATTTTCTGCCATATCAAGAAACTTTCAGTTTGCTTTGAAATTAAATGCCAACCCTGAATGCAGAGAACAGCTGTCCATAACACTTTTAATCATTTTTGTAAGCTTTATCTTTTCACCTAAAGTTTTACCCACTAGTTCTTAAAGGAAGAGACCATCCTAGGTTAAATTGCATAGCGAAGAGCTATTCCAATAGTTGTAAAGAGTAGATTCAGACTTACCCAATTCGCTGAGAAGAACGAGCGAAGAGGAGAGGCTGGAAGAACCCTGAGTGGAGAGAGCTTTTATACAGTTCAGACTGCCTGAGGGATGAGAGGCTGGTTTTGTGAACATGGATCTAATTAGTTGACACGGCACATTTTTTGTATTGATAGCTCCTCAAAGTGATGAAATTGTTTCGCTTTCTGTTTATTACTTGATTTCAATTATCATGTAATATAACACATGCATTACATCATGCAAGGTTCTTTCATCTAAAAGAGTGATGGGTGAAATTAATGCATCTTTCATCCTAAAACATGATTCATGAAGTTAATATCAGTTTTCTGTTCTCCTTGGAGTTGCACCATGTAGCAAGCTGCTTATACATAGATATTCTTCTTTTGCTCTTATATGGCAATGATGCTCAGACATTTATCAGAAATAACCTGCTGTGAGATGTTTCTTTCGAAGTCCCTTACATAAGTTTTCTCTCTTTTTAAAGATAAAATAAAGTCTATCGTTAAATCCTCAGGAAGGCGGGCAATATTTTTTGTGTGCTTAGGTTTATTTCTGAGATATGACACAATTCATATTGGAATCCATGGAGGATTCTCTGTACTCTGCATGAAATTTTCTGGATGAAATTATATTGTGAGCATTCCAGAACACACAGTGGCAGATGTCCAAAACAGCCTTAGGTTTTATCTGACCCTCAAACTACAGCTTAAAGCTGAATTTAGTTCTGAAAGGAGAGATATTTATATTTTTAATGCTTAGGATGGAAAGCTCAAAATAATCAAGTACGTTGAATTAATATCTACATTTGTGATTTACTGAGATAGCTGTGTGTTTTTATAGAAGGTATATAGGAGAAACCCCAAATTTAACTGTATTAGAAAAAAAACCTTTCTTTTTTGAAAAGAAGAAAACTGTGAAGTGAGATTTCAGAGTAACAGACTAAGCCACAGTATAGTAGCATTAACAACTCAATGGATTCATCCCAGAATATGCAATTCTTACTGGTGTCCTGTTTGCTCATCTTCTATGTTTTATCTCTGCCCTTCTTCTGGCATGTCTGCAGGTACATTGAACAGGTGCCTTTTGGCTGTTCAAAACTGCTGAGACCTCCTGCTTAAATCAAAGACCATTCACAGGTCTTAAAGGATTTCTGCAGCTCTTATTTCACTTGCATATCTAATAGATAAAAGCAACCTTTTAGACATCAAAGTGTCTAAAGTGTCATCTAAGTGACACCAAAAAGTGGACAGATTCCCAGTGAATATCTGAAATCATAAACAGTCAGGGATACTCAAAACCTTCAGCTCATCTCTTGATCCACAAGTTTGAGATGGTACATTTTCCTGAAGTTTCCTTTAATTTCTAGCTTGCTCCTCAGGAGTCCTTGATCCTGCAGCTACAGTACAATCCAGTACAACTGATCTTGCAGCTAACCCCATCATTGATGGCATCTTTCAGTAGAGAGCAATTATGAGGTGGGAATCCACTGGGAAAAAGAAATTCTGGCTTTTGCTGAGGTTTCTTTCTTTGTTCATGCCATTATTGTAATGCTATATCATTATCATGGTTATTATAATCATCAACGTGGTTATCTTCAGACCACATATTATTTCTAAATTATGAGCTTTTCCAAATCCAGAGATACATATGGAGATTTCCTGAACTATAATACTGAAAAAAGGCATCTCAAAGTTTTACAAGAACATTCCAAGGGATTTTCAAATACCTCATGAACACCCATTACTGGCTTGTACATACTGTGTCATAATTATATGAAAAGTATGCCTGGATGCATACACCCCACTATTATGAGAGATTATCACATTAAAATAGGTAAGTTAAGGTCACTTGGGTCTTTCCCGTAATCAGTTCATGGTTTATAACACTTTTTGGACCTTCTTTTCTTTGACTTTAAAAATAAAATCTACCTTCTTTTTTATTAAAATGCATATTGGTCCAGAAACAGAAATCTGCTTATGTTAACTGAACTATTAGCCAAAAAAAAAACCAAAAAAAAACAACCAACCCAGGGTACAATGGGGTCTGTCTTCATTGTGTCAGGGCTAGAATCCCTTTCAGTAGTCATGTCATATCACCCAAATTACTTGCTTCTCTTAGTCCTATGTTCCCAGGTACATGTCTCTAACACATAACAATAGGAGGAGAAAACACCATAAAACATAAAGCAAAGCTCCATGAAACCACTCAGAAAAATCAGTTTCCATAGACTTGTGACTGCCAGCTGAAATATTTTTCTGATCCCAGGACTGAAAGACAACTGGTAGAGAACTGTCCAAAAGCCATTAAAAGATGCTCCTAATTATTGTGTTTGCCTTGCATTGAGTAGCTGGAAGTAGAAATGCTAAGCCTGTAGAAAGAATGTTTTTACCCTTGTTATTTGTCTCGAGCCTTCATTTGAGAACCTAAAAGAAATTCCATTTTGTCTCCAGGTATACTGTTGATTACACTAAAAGACCTGTAACTGGACAAAAGAAATTACTGTCCTCCTGCCATCCTAATTATGCAGGACTCTTAAATAAATTAAGTCAGCTTACTTCCTCCCTAATGCTAAAGAGAGCAATAGAATAATAAAAAATAATTCCACACATAAAGCCTGGAGATAATAGAGAGTTCTGTGGTGCAGCGTACATGTCACGCTATGCGTGGGTTTGAAGTGCCTGCAACGCACAAGCAATAAGCAAACACAATTTCAGCACTTTGAGGAACTACGTATCCTACAATTTGGGGTTGGTACCTAATTATGAACTCACGCATAGGATGCCTAACATCCTCCAGGCAATCGACAGAGCTGTATAAAAGCTCTCTGCTTTAAGCCTTTCTATCCACTTCTCTCACCTTACTCGCCTTCGTGAATCGGGTAAGTCAGATTTCTCTCAAACTTTGCTAAACTTAACTTGCTGTCAAGAACTCTTGATTTTAACTTAGGACCAAGTCCTCTTCATTTACTGCCAGGCTGCCAGTGATCTGTAGATTATTTGCTACTGGAAATAGTGTTTGGTTTCTCATTCATTACCCAGCCCTGTAAAGATAGGCTCCAGAAGAGGGTTATATCAAGCAGTTTTCAATCCCACACTTATGACATTTTAGCACTTCAAAGAATTCCTTGACTATTTCAGGAGATAAAGAATAGTTCATATACATGGTTGTATATGGCTGCATTTAGTGGAGTTCTGCCGAGTTTATAACAGGAAAGATCAAACTTACTAAGTCGAAACCATCAACTCGAGTAAGGTAATACCATTAAAATTAGTTCATCTGGAAATACCAAAATACAATTGAAAAGTACATGACTTTGTCATACTAAAGTCAAAACTAGCCTCCAGATTACAGTGCTAGGAAGAACAGTAATAGAAAATATATTTACTTCCCAGATTTATTACTGATACCCTGTTGGACTGCTTCATCATAACCTAATGTTTGATATTTCTTTAATGTTAACATGAATGACCATGTTTTACAGATTGACTTCCACCCCTGCGAGATGTCTTGCTACGACCTGTGCTCCACCTCTGCCTGCGGCGTCTACCGCCCTCAGCCCCTCACTGACAGCTGCAACGAGCCGTGCGTCCGTCAGTGCCCTGACTCCACGACTGTGATCCAGCCACCCCCAGTCATCGTCACCTTTCCTGGCCCCATCCTCAGCTCCTTCCCCCAGGATTCAGTTGTGGGATCCTCTGGAGCACCCGTCCTTGGGGGCTATGGGGGCTATGGCTCTCTAGGCTATGGGGGTCTGGGGGGCTATGGCTCCTCCCTGGGCTACGGGGGTCTGTATGGCTATGGGGGCTCCCTGGGTTACAGAGGCTCGTATGGCTATGGGGGGTCCCTGGCCAGGGGCCTGTGTGGCTATGGCAGGTCTTACAGTTCTGGCTCTTGCAGCCCTTACTCCTACCGGTACAGCAGGTACCGCCGTGGCAGCTGCGGGCCTTGCTAAATCCTACAAAAACATCCCAAGTGAGGCATAACCGACAAATGAGATGTGATGGTTTCACAGCCAGAGGTCTGAACCTCCACTGCTCTGTTCCAAGACCACGGAGCTGTATCCCTTCAGCCCCTTTTGAGCTTCTCTTCTACTTTCAGTTTCCGCCCTAATGCTCTCCAGTCACATTTCCATATTGTCTGGGGTAAACATGTAACAAAGTTGCTCAAAATGGTTCCTGTTTGTTCAAATCAACAGCTAAGACTCAGGAAGAAGAAAAAAAAAAAATCAATCACATGTGAATGTATCCCTGACTGGAGAACAGTTTCATACTTCTTAGAGACTCTGAAAAATGTATTCCTTTTCTCACTATCATTAAAAGCTTATTGCATCAAAGTTGCCATGTTCTGGTGTTCTTTTCCTCATGTTTTTGCCCTTGTTATTTGTCTTAGGAGAAGTCTAACCTGTACAGCTGTCAGTAACAGTCTAAACTATGTAGACGAATGTCCTGCCCAAAAAAGCAGGGATTTCAAATGTACAAAAGCAGCATGAAGCCCTCAGCACAGAAGGAACTACTGTCCTGCCCTCCCCATTTTTCAGATAAAGATTCTTGACATTTTTGAAGAATATGGCTTCTTGGTTGTACATCCACTGGTTACAGATTAGTAGTGGTAGAGAAATGAAACAGTAGATTACTAAATTTAAACTCTTTCTTAAAAACGTTAGACTTGAGTAAGAATTTCTTCCAGGTAAGTCTTTGATCCATCTCTTTGAACTTCAGGTTCTCACTCAAATACTTAAACTCTGTCCTCAGTAATAGTCTCTGCAGAAAGTTGAAGTAATTTTCTGTCAAATCCTTAAAGAAAGAAAGTTTTCTGGGCCATGGAATTGTATGGAAATGGTCTTTCTGTATAATCATGAAATCTAAGGTGTTGGATGTTCTTTGATGGAAAAACAGCTACTCTGTACAGCTACCCCAAGGGCTAATTCATCTATGCCAACAAGAACAGCTGGAAGAGATAGAACAGAGTTACAGTGCCTGGAAAGCTTAAAAGGTAAAATAAGTCATAACCCTGGATACACATCCTCAACTCTGCCATGTTTCCCAGTTCCTCCTGCATGGGAAGTCCTCACAACAGAAACCCCCTTTTTCAGCAGCTCTAACTTTCAGCCTCTCCTGTGATATTCCTCATCTAAACAGTCCAGTAAACATCCCACCCACCTCTGAAGAACTCTTTTTCCCCTGTTGCAGCTCCTCCAATTCTCTCCCTTTCAGCAGCTCCATGCCAATACCCTTCACTACTCTCTCCCCACCTCCATAAATCCCTTCTGACTCAGGAGCATCCCTCCCACCTGATGGCCTCATCTGCCACCCTTTTCCCCATAATTTGCTTTTAATCCAGCCTCAGCTGAGCCACCACCAGCTCTGCTCCTGCTATGATAGCAAAGACATTCAAGTGGATCATTAGGGAATGGAGGTTTAGTGTGGTTTCTTTCTAAACATAATGTTATTATTGTAACACAGGCCAGCTGGGGAGGGAGGATTCCTGCTCCCAAATGTGTGCACTGAGAGCAACAAAGGGTAACTGACTTCAATGACAGCTGGGCCATTTCAGCTGTGTTTTTGAAGCCTGAGCCTCATCCTATGTAAGGATGAGAGTTTTCCTCATCTACAGAGGAGAGTTGTATATTCATAGCAGAAGAAATTAAAACAAAAAGTTGATTTGTTTGATGCAGAGTAGAATCACTTTAATGAGAAATAAACATTCACAGAAAAGCATGGCAGAATATCGAGAATATGCAGGCAATTCCTTCCATAATTGTTCTTCAGTTGGACAGTGAAGTGCCATTTTATAAGAATATAAATTACTTGTCTTATCCCGCCCATTATACACATAGATGGAAAAAAGCCCAAAAGACCGTGAGTAGAGGGTGAAGACATTAAGGACGTGCTGTGTACTCCCAGCTCCACTGCAGTGGGGTGGCAGTGATCAGGACTTCACAACATCTCCTTTGGGACCACTGCTGTGGATCAAGATTGTATCTCTCAGTTGCCAGTTATTCCTTACTCAGGGGATATTTCTGTAGGATTTAGCAGGGCCCACAGCTGCCACGGCTGTACCTGTTGTACCAGTAGGAGTAAGGGTTGCAATAGCCAGAACCATAGGGTCTACCATAGCCATACAGACCCCCGTAGCCCAGGGAGCCATAGCCCCCATAGCCCCCCAGACCCCCATAGCCCAGGGAGCCATAGCCCCCATAGCCCCCCAGACCCCCATAGCCCAGGGAGCCATAGCCCCCAAGGACGGGTGCTCCAGAGGATCCCACAACTGAATCCTGGGGGAAAGAGCTGAGGATGGGGCCAGGGAAGGTGACGACGACTGGAGGCGGCTGGATCACAGTCGTGGAGTCAGGGCACTGACGGACGCACGGCTCGTTGCAGCTGTCAGCAAGGGGCTGAGGGCGGTAGACGCCGCAGGCAGAGGTGGAGCACAGGTCGTAGCAAGACATCTCGCAGGGGTGAAGGTAAGCTGTAACACACACTGATGATTAGACTAAGTAGAAGACAAAAACTTCAAAGTTTGATAGTTTACATTAAAATAATGAGTGAAGTACAGGATTTTGAGGAAATAAATTTATTTCCCACTTTGCAATCATAATCCTCTTCTTTCAAAGAGCAGATTTTCAAAAATTCTCTAAAAAAACGTCTACACATACAAAAGCATATGGGAAGCATTATGCCTAGCTCTGAAAGTGTTGTCCCTCACGAATATCCTGCAAAGAACTTAGATATATTTCTACATATTAAACTGAAAACTGAGAAGCAAAAACAGAGAAAGCAAAGTGATTTTGTCCAAGGTAATTTGATGAGTCAGTAGGAAAACTTGGATTTGGGTTCAGCAGGTTTACATGAGATGTGGTTTATATATAACTTAATTACAGTAGCTTCTTCTTCCCACTCATCCCAATTTTGCTGAGAGTTGTAAGAACAACAGATTATGGGATTGTCACTGCCCAGATTGCTCAGAAAGCCATTTGACAAGACAATAAAGGACATTTGGTAACGTTATTATCCCAGTTCCCATCTACGCAGCCACTGTATGGATACAGCCTAGACAATTTCAACATAAATCAGCATTTTAGTCTGTAATGTCTTTCAGAAAGCTCATTTCAAATTATTATTCCCAGGATGAACCAGGACTCCTTGGTAAACCCAAGAATTCAGCCTGTATTCTCCCTTCTAAACTTTGTTCTTTTCTCCAAGGGTTATTTTACTCTTCACTCACTATGCCCTGAAAGTCCTTAGCAGGGTTCTAAGAGTATGAAAGCAAGCAAGAAAAGGACAGCCAGAAGATTTGCTGTACCAGGACAACACACATAACTTTCTCAGATGCATTGCTCATTCATCTCAGGTTGCATGAATGGCTGCAGTGGTGACGCTCTTATTAAATGTTGAACCTCAATAACATGCAAACTTTGGAACAAGTTAAATGCATTGAAGAGAGGGTAGTGCTATGCATGTCCCAGTGTTCCTGACACTGAGAACTCCGCCATGCCCCACGCACCAAATAGGTGTATCTGCCACCCCAGAGCCAGCAAGAGGATCTCTGTCCCAAGGCAGTGCAGATACACTCAACAGTATGGATGGTGGACATCAACCAAAGTTGAAATAGCAGCAATAAAAAGATACATTGATAGCAATAGAGAAGAATCAGACTTACCCAAGTCACCAAGAAGTCAAGAGAAGTGTTTGGAAGAGCTATGAGAGACAAGAGCTTTTATATCAGAGCAACTGGAGGTACAAGATCAGCACTGCTTGCCCGCCCCAATTTCAAACACGTGTAACTCGTTGAGATGATGAAATTGCTGTGTTCGTTATTGGAGTTTATGAGTCCTTTCAAATATGTTTGTAATGGGACCTAAACATTACTTTAGATTATAGAGAATTCTTTCATCTTGTGACTTGTTGGGGAAAATTAATACCTGGCATTATTCCAGTCACTTCCTTGAAATTAGAACAGAAATTATTAAGCCACCTCCTCTTGTATTAACTTAATACCTGGAAACTGTATCATGGGTTTATCAGAATTACAAACTGCTGTCATGGACAGGATTTTTGTTTAAGTGCATATAGTTCACAGTACAACCTGCCAGGACAGAAGTTAAAGACTGTGAATGTGATAAGCAGGAAGGCTGGGGGTGGTTGCTGCATGTTTAGCTTGCTCACCCACAGGTGGGGGACACAACACCCTTGGGAGTCGATGATGTTTTTCAGTAGTATTTGACACTGGCCCGTAACAGAGACAATTTAGCTCCGAAGAGCAGCAGCAATTCCAGGGATCTGCAACGTGTGCTTCAGTCTCTAAATAAGGCTTATGTGGAAACTGAAATTTCGCTTTGAGCAGAAAAATTGTGAAATCCTTAGTTTTGGAGCGCTGGGAACTCTTTTCATGCAGATATGAGTTGAATCAGTTTCTCCATTCATCAGTCACTCAAACAGTTGTATTCTCCTACAAAAATGTGTGGGGATAAGTCTGCACAATTTCACATAGGAGACGGAGAGGAAGCCTTTATCTTCCTGGGGCTTGTTTTTGTTTTTTAAGAAATAAACATGGAATGCGTTTCTGAAGTTAACTAAAGCTACAAAGGGACTGGAGATCCCGAAGAGAATTTTTCCAGTTATTGTTGGTTTGATGTTGTCGGTGCAAAGATGGTACTTGAGAACATTTAATAGACCTGAGGAAACCTAAGCTTTTTCAGTACAAATGGATCCTCTAGTGCAAAAATTGAAATGTGACAGAAATGCTTTGAATTATTGACTTCGATTTTCAGGAATTCATGACCTCCCAAAATACACTATTGTTGCTGCAAGCCATAAGTCCAGAATAGGGCTGAGCTGGCAGTTTCTGCAAACAGGGAACAATTATAAACTTGGAATGCACCACGCAAAACAAAGGCTGGTTCTTCCCTTGTTTACAGATGTGTTGTTTTAATACTGCAGACTCTATGCCATAGATTATCTCTAAATTATGAGGTGGGTTTCTCAGCCTTTGAGGTGGTTAGAATTTTTTTGGACAATAATATTTTCAAGCTTCCAGGGAGCAAGTCTTTTAAATGCTGCAAACTATCCACTAATGGTTTGAGAATGCATACTTACGATTAGATTAAAGGCATCTCCCTGGATTTAGGTGCCTAGCAATTATGAAATGACATCACATTAAAATATGTAAGCCAAGGTATTTGTATCCTTGGTATAATCAGTTCATGGCTGAATACTGGGGATTTGTGCATCTTCAGTTTTTTTCAACATAGAAGTACAGAATTAAATATAAACTTTTAAATAAAATACAGCATTTCATAAGCTGTATAATCAGTGTATCTTTATCATTCGCAGTTGCACATCAGACCACAGAAACAGAGGATTTAGTTGTTTTCTCGAGATGTTACAATTCTATAAATGAGCAGCCTTTATCCATGTAAATGATTTCTCTGTCTCTATCATGGTGTATCTCCAGATAGCTTTAGCAAGTTGCCACCAGTCATGTTTCATTTAATTTCGTTTCTCAGTAGTCTTCAATATTGCCTGATCTGAAGATGGACCTCAAAAGGAATCCCTGAAGGCTTTGTATCAGGAGACAGAAAACTGGAAAATGTGGGTGTCAAATGTTTCACAAAGAAAGTGCTTTGCAATCTTGAGAACAGAAAGAGTAAGTATTATTTTGCCTCTAGACTCCAACCTGGGCTGAAATACAGTGAGATAGACCTGCTAGAAAAATCTGAGTAGTTTAAAACTATGTTCTATCTCTGCCCTCTGCTTAAGAAGACCTCATTGGTCTTCTTCCATGGTTGTGGAATGATGGTCCAAAGGACTTGCCAGTGTTTGAGAAAAGGACAGGGAGAGTAATCCACAGCTGAATGCACAACAAAGCAAGCAAGAGGTATTTCCCCAAGTCCCTCGTTCATTAGATGAGGCCAGCATTGTGTTCAGGAGCAAAAGCCAAACAATAGAAAACCATTTAAGGACCACAGGATGTTTTCTATGGCTTCTGTTGGGTGCAGTATTGGTCTCACCTTAAGTAGCTGAGAGTGCAAATGATAAAGATAAAACAGACGAGCCCAAAGTTGTTCTAATGAACTTCATTTTATCTCCAGGTATCTTACAGCCTGGATCTAATGGAAAACTCTGTACACATCAGGTAACCACAGTCACGCAGTGAGCAGCCAGGTTTTGCCATGAATAATGGAGAAGCTGAGGAAGAGCGTTAGTATAATTCTTGTTGTAACACCAAGGATGAGAATGGAATGATAACAGGAATGAATATGACATATAACCATTTGAGTTGAAAGAGGCTTCTGTGATGAAATGCACCTATCATATTTCACGAGACTTCAAACCAACAAATAAACAAATAGTCAGCAAAACTTTGAGGACCTACGTGTCATATTAGTTTTGGGTTTGCCCCAATTATGCACATGCACAAATTGCACCTTAAGTGATCCCCATGATCTAGGGAACTGTATAAAAGCTCTCCCAACTCAGGGCTCTTCATTCCACCTTGCTTGCTTTATTCACCTCAGTGAAAAAGGTAAGTGTCATTCTATATGATCTCTTTCCTAAAATTTGAGTATCTCTCTTCTGCCGATTTTAAATAAGGTCGGAATCATCCATAAGTATTCTAAGATTCTTAGTAACATGGGATTATTTTGCCATGAATATATTTTTCTTATTTGGTGTTGGACATCCATGTATTGGGTTTAAAATGGTAAAACTAGGTTTTTCAAAAATTATTGTTTCCTGTTAATACAAATTTGAGCTATTAAAGCATCTTCCAAAACATCAGCATAAGACTTGTTCAATCACTAGGAATTTTTTTTAAGGATTTTGCATGTAAGTTTTTGATATGTGTCTATGTATATGTATGTAATTGTTGAGGGGAAATGCTTAACCAAAAAGAATATAGAAGCATTGTCTAAAGAAGTATTGGAAAACAGAGATGAAACTAGAAAATGAAACTAAACCTACCTTTTACGTTGTCCTTGCTTTGAGCAGGGAGTTGGACTAGATGACCTCCAGAAGTCTCTTCCAGTCTAGCATTTTATTGGTTCTAGTGGGGAAAAAAAATTGTTCACAGGAGGTACTGATTCCTAGTCCTTCCACGGATTTTCTTTTAGTTTGGATCAGATCCTGTGGTGACAATCTTTTTGAAGAGCTCAGGTCCCAGCATACCTATCTGCAGTAGAAACCTAGCCCTAGTTATCTGAGTGTACCAGTTTCCCATCGGGGAAATCAGACAAATAATCTTTTCACGCACCCTGTGACTCTCAAGCTATTTTGGAAGCACTTCAGGGCAGGGAATGCCTTATTTAATCCATGCTTATAGCAGGTTCAGCATATTGGCAGCATGATTTTAGCTATTGCTTCTGGAAGCGCGCTACAAATCAATATGCCAGAGTTGTTCTTCCAGCTACCCATTAATTTACCACATGAGCTTTGCTGGTTGTCAGGTTACACTGCTTTGTTTTTGCTAGTAGAAAACAAACATGAAACCACCTTTTAGACACAGACATTCTAAGAGTGACTGCAAAGTATACTGGAAGTAATTTGCAAAGTAAAGTGCGGGATAATATTTTTGCAGTGTTTGACAGTGGGAGAGAACAAAGAACTGCTTCTTAAAGGGAACCAAGTATAAGAAATCAGAAATTAGACCATAGAAGAGATGACTGTTCAATGTGCAATCTGGGCAATGCTGATTTACAAGAGGGAGAGATGTCTCATGAAAAGTACTAAAGAGAAGGAAGGACAATCAAGACCTGAAAGATAAAGCCATTATTCTAGTCCACGTGTCCAACTTTCAAACTCTTTTTCCCATTGAATTTTTGCCTTTTCTTTACTCATCAGTGTGTGTTACAGCTTACCTTCACCCCTGCGAGATGTCTTGCTATGACCTGTGCTCCACCTCTGCCTGCGGCGTCTACCGCCCTCAGCCCCTCGCTGACAGCTGCAACGAGCCGTGCGTCCGTCAGTGCCCTGACTCCACGACTGTGATCCAGCCGCCTCCAGTCGTTGTCACCTTCCCTGGCCCCATCCTCAGCTCCTTCCCCCAGGATTCAGTTGTGGGATCCTCTGGAGCACCTGTCCTTGGGGGCTATGGGGGCTATGGCTCCCTGGGCTATGGGGGTCTGGGGGGCTATGGGGGCTATGGCTCCCTGGGCTACAGGGGTCTGTATGGCTATGGGGCCTCTCTTGGTTACGGGGGTCTGTATGGCTATGGTAGACCCTATGGTTCTGGCTATTGCAACCCTTACTCCTACTGGTACAACAGGTACAGCCGTGGCAGCTGTGGGCCCTGCTAAACACAACAGGAAAATCCACTGAATAATGTACAAGTGAAAAACAAAATGCAGATTCACCAGTGAGCAGATGAGTGACAGCTTTGTGAAAGCACTCACAAATCCTGTTCAGTGCAGTGCCTTCTGCATGCTCCGCACTTCTTTTTTTCCTTTGAATTCTTTCCTGATATCTTCATGGGTTCAATTCCTTGTTATCTTCTAATTTATCATACTTGTGACTGAATGCAGTGAGACATTTAACAGCGTCTTTCAAAATGCATTTGACTCTGACATCTTGGATATACATTCTTGATACTGCAATATATTTTTGTTCTTTTCATTCTCATTAAAATTCTGTTGCATCATTTAAAATAAGTGTGTTGTGGTTTTGTGTTCTCATCCATTCTGAATTTGCCAACTTTTCTGGATAAAGCTGCCTGTTGTACCTATGGCTGCAATAATATTGTGCAAACCCTGCCCACATAGTGAAAGTCTCCATGAAGAGCCCTTGCTAGGCCTGTTTCACCACTGAATTGCAACAACATGGTCACAACATGCTGGCCATAGATAAACAGCAGCCTTCTCTACACATTACTTTATTAGACTCCCCACTCATGAGTTTGTGAGATAATTCTTTGAACTGCAAGTGACTGTTCTCACTCTGAAAGTTAAGCTCTTGCTTATTCCACTGCAGACTTCTAATCCAATGTTGTACAAATAATTTCACCACCACAGCTCTTAATGGAAAATTGGTGACTGATATTAAATGATTTTCAGATTCTGTGTTTCTCTAGCACAGACCAGCCTAGATCCATGTTATTAAATTGTCTCTCTCTCCAAAATTCTGGTTGTATGCAGATGACACTTCTTCAAAACCACGATAAGGACCATGTGCATAATTTCACAGTACATCTGATTTAGTTCCTGGGTTTGGGACTTCTTTGGTTCTGTTTAAGTTATGTATATATTAAATATAAATAGAATTTGTGGAAATATTATATAGGTAGCCTAAAACAAAACAAAAGTACTGCACCATACATGGCATCTCTTTCTAGGTTATCAGTAAAGAATGTAACCATCTCCTGATTCAAGCAGATGCTTATCTCACAAGATAGTTTTCTTTATGTGGTTCAGCTGCCAAAAGATCTTAGGCTACATATTTTACTGCAGTAAGAAGTATGGCTAAGCATAATGTAATATTGTTCAGAGAACATCCGACCAGAAACTGAATGCAGAATATGAAGAAAGAAAGGCAAGAGTTGCTGCACATGTCCAGCTCCAGTCTCTGTAACTGGACAGTGCATACAGCACACTTCTCAGCACTCATCATTACCTAAAAAGTCAGCTATAAATCTGACTTTTATTTGTTTTTATTTAGTTGTCTCTGGTAAATTGAATAGCTCTTCCAGCAAGACCCACAGCTTCCACAGTGGTATCCAGTATCAAAACAGCAGCCAGAAGGGATGTTCTACTTGCTGCCAGGACCTGAAAATCTGTAAGAAAATCTGTTTTGATAAAGACTACAGTATCAAAAGCTCCCGTAACAAAAGGAGCCCTTAAGTATGAGTGCTAACAGAGATCCCGCTATGCTGCCCTGAAGGAACTAAGCATCTGGGCTGGCAAGCTGATGACAATGGATGGTGGCTGAGCCACTGCCCTCAGGTCAGGACAGTCAGCTCCTTGCAGCTATTGGTGCTGGTGCTGGGCATGAGTTGCAAATGGGAAACATGGCTAAGTGTAAGCGTAACACAGCACAAATTCCCCTGGAACAGGAAGAAAAGCTTAGAACTCATGGAAATGGGAAAGGCACAGCAGTCTGGATCCTCTGCAACACTAATTTAGTCCCAGATGCATTCCACCTAACTGTAGCTACCCCACCAAGATCTACTTGCTGCTGTGGATGTAATTCCTCAAATATGCATAAGCCCTGTAAGAAAAATGATTTTTAAGTGATGGTTAATCATTGCTTAGTGGAAACACAGGAATATAGCAGGCCACATGCTTCCTCAGACAAATGGTTGCTCTTATCCTATACCTTGTCTCTGGTAAAAGTCAGGTCCACCTCATCTGAAGTTTAGTGTAAAAATCATGATGCTATGCATTATTGAATGAACTGTCCAAAGCTCACCTGATTCCTAACACCCTGGAGGCTCCTTTTGCTGTGAGTAAGGAAGCTTTGCTTACATCCCTTTCAAGCTTTGGCTTTCTTCCATACAAAGTAATTTGAAACAGCTACTGGAAGACCAAGTAATTAACTGTGAACAGGACATATCCTTTGTTAAACATGGCTGCAACTGAGGCTTTTGTGGTGCAGGAGTACAGAGCAGTTTGTAGGACTACAGTCTAGGGTTTTGGTATCCGTTTAGCAGATTATAACCCTGAGATTTGAACTAGTGGAGAGCTGACAGCTCCTGTACAATCCGTTGTGGAGAATACCAGCTTAGCCCTTAAAACCTGCATATAACATTGCCTCCTCACAAATGAAAAAAGAGGACTAATTTCAATTTACAGAAAAAGAACAGTTTGATATCTAGAAAATAGCTGGCTCTGGGAAGAAGAAGGCAAGAGTAGTAAATACAAGTAAATACAAGTTTTCAGGAGGGACTTTTTATATATTTCCTCAAACTGCCTGAAGAACCTGAGACTCCCATTAACACGAGACCACATTTATCACACATGGTTCACCTCAAAATGATGAAACAGTTTTGCTCAATATTTATGTTTATTAGCTGATGCAAATTCTCACGCTGCATGAAATGCAAATTATAAAACAAATATTTCTTTCATCTTAGCACTTAATTGCCAAGATTCATTCCTGGTAACGTTCCATTAAATACATTAGAATGACAGGAGGAATTATGCTGGCTTCATTTATTTACCTCTTCTTTTATTGGTTCACATAATGATGGTGGCTTAAATGTTAATCATAATTGCCATCTGCTTTCATATGCAGGTTCTCTTTCCATCCTTCCTTACTCATGCTAGATAAAGTATAATTGACACAAAACATGGTGTCTTTCTTGTGAAATCAGCAACCCTTATATGAAATTAGAATTAAGATTTAGACAGTACCATCCTGCACTTTTCAGGGAAAAAATCAAAAGACACATCGCAAAGTGCTTTTTAAAATCCTCCAAACTCATGCCTTGTCTCCCAGACTACCCAGTTGTATGGTTTCTTCACGTTTTAGAGGTAAATTAACTGGTCACAACAAAGGCAACTTGTTAAGTATATTTTTTTAGGAAGCTGAGCAGGTGTTTAAAACACAAAAGAAAGGTAGACCGCTCACAGTTAGGCTAGGAAAGTCCTAGGAAAAGCTTTCAAAACATGAGTACAGAGGCAGCTATTGCAGATCTTTGTGCTACAGGCACTGAGGGGGATGTGAGTTAATACAGCATCAGCACTGAAGGAGCTTATACACAAACTTAAACAAATAAATGAAAACCTAAATTATAAAAGAAAACCAACTGAAATCCTAAGGTTAGAAATCATGAGCTGGTAAAGGGAACAGGAAGAGTGCTCTTGACCAGTACAATTTAATAAATATATTTCAAAATGCTGGGCTGCTTGAATCCAACCACATACTTACATTACAATAATGACGCACCACTTCATGTGTAAACTACTAAGGAGGGTTTGGGAGGTGCTTAAAAACACACACAAAAAATATTTGAACAACCTTTGTGAGTATTATAGCTCTTGTGATCCCCTAGGGCCATCTCAAATTCTGGAAAAAAGAACCTCATAATTTAAGTATAAATTCTGGTAGAAATGTTGCAGTGTTTATTATTTGATAAAGAACTGATTGATAGGCAAATGAGGGTTTCTGAGGCTGGACCATGCACTGTTTATTACACAGAATTTCAGAATATGGGAATACGGTTGGGGCACATCTCATCAAACCTTCCCTGTTTAAAAGCTGGATGTTTCAGTTGAGCTTGTTGTCTGTCTCCATAGTCAATGAAAGCAAAATTGTTATGTTTTGAGGGTGATACCAATTCTAGCAAGGTAAGCTTCTGAGACAGGAGAAAATCTTGTCCTTTCCCACTAAGTATTGGGGAGGCCTGAGTAATTTCAAGTCACTTGAAATCTTGGAGTCAAAACTGGGCTCTGCAACAATATGCACTCTGCAGGTGATGTCCTGCTAGTCAGGAAAGACAGAAGAGAAAAAAAAAAAGTCCACTGTTGCAATAACTATTCCTCGGATAATTCCATTGCTTTTCCCACCACCTACCCAGTAAGTCTGTGAAGGAAGCACTCAAAACTTGTTTCTGTGACATCCTTCAGTGAAACTTTAATTCAATTCCTTTGTAAGGTGAAGGGGTAGATCTAAGGGCAAACTACACTCCATCATATGAACAAAAGGAAAGAGAAGATATAGACTGAATGAATGCAGTGGTGGACAGAAACACCTAACTTCACAAAGAAACTGAGAAATTTGCACCTGCCTCACCGCTGTCTTGTGTTATATCCTCCTTCAGAGCTGTGCAATGTCAATATACAGTAGCTAGTAACTACCAATCTGTTTGTATTTGCAGCCATTCTACATTGCTGAAGCTGTGAGAGAATCTGTGAGCCTTTGTAGATTCCAGGTGAAAAATAAGCAAAAAAATACTGATATCCCTTCAGAGAAAACTTTAGCCTTTGTTTTAAACACTGTTTCAGGTACTAAAATACTGAGTTCTCTGCTGGTCTTGCCAAGCAGCAAGGAAAAATCAGAATTTCTAAATCAAAGACCATTAGACAATGTCCACGATTACTGTAGGTACAGGACCTCTCTCATGTTTTGTGGCTGTGGGTGGGAAAAGGATCAGAAGGTGTCTTCCACCTCACTGAACATTTCATTGCAAAATGTGTGAGTAGATTAGATTACAGCCTAGATCTAAAGCACTTAAATACAAACATGTATATGACAGCAGGTTATAGCTCTGATTAAAATCATTATGGGAAGTTAATGAAGGAAGTGCTAAATAAATAGAAGCAGTTTAATTCCTCCTCAAATGCCAGTTAGCAGGGTGGAATGATACCAGCAATGAAGCTGGTCAATTAGGCTTCAAGATGAAAGAGAACTGGGAGCTGGAATGTGCATATCATGCTAGTCAGAGATTTAGGGTGATTTTGCAAACAGCAAGCAAAAACAGTTTCATCACTTTGGGAAGTTATATGTGCTTCAAATTTGGGCTGGTTGGTGATTATGACTCCATGTGTAGAGTGTGCCTCAGACCCCCCAGGCAATCTGAAGCACTGTATAAAAGGAGCAGGTACACAGACCTATTCCATCAACCTCTCCTTGTGTACTCTCCTCTACATAAGGTAGGTCTGATGCCATTTCATTTCTTTCTAAATGCCAGAATGCTTTTGCATGGGAGCTTAGAATACTGTTCACTACTATTACATTAGAGTTTTTAGGACTATTTTTTGATTCTGTCTCTTTTTCTCTCCTTTTTTTTTTTTAGTATGTTGGTAAGTTGTGTTACTGGTAGGCTTTAGGAGTCAAGACCAGGGTTGAGGCATTTATTTCACTGTGACTTATAGTTGAGCACTCTTGTACTGTTAGCAGATTGAAAATGTAGGATAGCATAAGCTTTAAAATGCAGAATTCTCCTGTACCATTTCAGTCAGTGACTGAATCAGAGAGACATGGCCATATCCTAAGCTGTTTAATGACCCAGCTGAAGAAAGAGCATTATCTACATGGGAATTTTATTGCAGAATAATCCTAGCTTGTATTTAGTTTTTATGGATAGGTAAAAACTAAATCCTGCTTATTTTAAATCCTACTTATTTTCACCAGAGACAGTAATAAGGGAAGTAGATTGGTCATCTGATCCAGTGTATTTGTCATATGTCCGTTTGTAAATCCAGATCCAGATTAGCTGTTCAGATACGCTGAGTTCAATGATTTGATTCTCTGCGTTTCAGGGCTACTTTATAAAGAAAATAATATTTCTTATTTTTTACTGGAAAAAGTGCTAAGCCACAAGCTTTTGTGACCAGACATTTAGCTGAAATGGTAGTTTGCAAACTGTATTTTTATCTGATGAAGGAAATCAGCTCCTTACATTTTACCAACCTGCTCCACAGTCTATAGGAAATTACACTGCTATGCTAAGAAATATTTGGATAGAACTATTTTATAGGTTATATTTACTTATTACATCAAGTATATTAATCTATCCTCAGGCTCAAATGCTTTGGGGGTTTTACCAGAGGGATTACAGAGATTAAGAGAACATAGAACTAAAAGGGAACAACTGAAAGTATATTACCCCAAAGAGCTTGAAAAGAAACAGAGACCAGGAAAGGAGGAGGAAATGTGTGGTTAAAGCAGTGCTGGGTTCTAGACTCCATCCCATCTCTCCCAAGACAAAACCTGCTTCTGTCTCATTTGGTGTAACAAGGAGGTCAGCTCGGGTGTAGCTCCTGCTGCTCCTGGTCTTCAACCCACATTCACCAGGGAGGAGCGCTGGTGTTTTAGTAAAAAATGTGCTGCCGACACTCTTTTCCTTTGGGAAGGAATGCAAATTAAAAAAAAAAAAAGTAGAAGCAGCAATTTCAGAAGGCTTGGTGGATGTGACAAGCGCAGGGATTACTGGATGGGGAAGATCAGAGCAATGCTGATGGACAGGAAAATTTGTGAACCGCGTCATCAATTTTGCTTATGCATCTGGTGATCATTTTGCCTATTCCCCGACAACCCAGCACCAAATCTTGACCTGTTGTTCCACCTGTTGTTCTTGTGCTTTGTTTTCACTCAGCTCTGTGTTCTGTGTTTCAGGATCGCCTTCATCCTTGCAAAGAAATGTCTTGCTATGACCTGTGCCCCACCACCAGCAGCATCGCCTGCCCCCAGCCCATCGCTAACAGCTGTAATGAGCCGTGTGTCCGGCAGTGCCCTGACTCGACAGCCCTGATCCAGCCACCCCCTGTTGTTGTCACCTTCCCCGGCCCCATCCTCAGCTCCTTCCCCCAGCAAGCCGTGGTGGGCTCCTCTGGAGCACCCGCCTTTGGGGGCTCTGTGGGGATAGGGGGTGTCTATGGCTCTGGGAGCCTCTACGGTTATGGGGGCTCTCTGGGATATGGGGCCCAGTATGGATATGGGAGTTCAGCCCTCTCCACGCTTGGCAGCGGGTACTGCAGCCCCTACTCCTCCCGCCGGTACAGCCGGTTCCTCCGCAGCAGCTGTGGACCCTGCTAAATGCAGCAGAGAGGTCTCAGAAGAGCCACACATGAAGGCCCAAATGCAGAGCAATGAGGATGGGGGTTTAGCGTTCCTGCAGCATTGCAATGGAGCTACTGCCACTTCGCATTTCTGATCTTCCTTCTACTTTTTGTTTACCCTTCAGTTTCTAGTTTGTTGTTTGCTATTGTTGCCTGTTCCAGCTTTCCCACTTTTTTTAACCATTGTGGGGCAGCGTATTCCATATGGACATCACTCATAATGACTAGTATCTTCCTCAGGAGTTGCACAACAGACAGAAGAAAGCCAGCTGAGGACAGCAATATCTCTGAGCGGGACATTTGTTGAACATTCTCTGAAATTGTCTGGAAACAGATTTTTCATATTCTGTGATATCTCACTTTGCAAACATAGGCATTTCTTGCTCATTAAAATTTTGTTGCATCACACAGCAGCCTTCTGGTTTCCCTTCCTCCTTTCATCCACAGCCTCTCCTGGGTGATATCTTCCCATGGGCAGGACCAAGCTGCTAACTGAGCAGTAGTACTGCAAAACATTTTAGCGCTGACTGAATTTCCACAGTGTCACAATGTTTCCATAATGACACTCCTGAGTAGCGCTTTCCATCCTTTGAAGATATGAAAAGTTTAAAATAACACAGTATCTTAACTCCTGCTATTTAAACGTGATTTCAGTGGGGCCTTTCCATGAGCATCCAAACAGAGAATTGTGGGTTTCCATGTTGAGCTCAGTATGACCACAAATGCCACCAAGGTGATGCCCAGCAGAGTACTTTCCAAATATAAATTTGCACCTATAAATTCACAGATACAATGCTCAACCTACAGCATTGACATTGCTCAGCAGTACTTAAACTCCAGACATCCCAAGCAGCTAATACATCACTCTTATTCCTCCTTGGGGGTGGAAAGGCAGTCATCAGCCTTTCCACCCCAGCAAGAAAGAGCAATAATCCCCGTTCCCTCGAAGAAATAACTGCGGTATAGTAAGTATCAGGAGCAGCAGAGACTCAGTGCTTCAAGCTTCTGGTAATATAGCCAATTCCCATTGTAATGGAACTGCAAGTGAGGCATGTTCAGTGCTGTGCAAACAAAGAATAAAGCCAATGCCTGCCCTCAAGTGCTTTCAGAGTAAATAAGCAAGACAAGAAAAGCATGAGCATCATTGCTCTTTTCCCTTTTTTGCAGATAGGCATCTTTTATATAGAGATTAAAGGCTGTGTTTTCCATACTAATAAAAACATTAGTAAATATTTTCCCCAGGTGACAAAGGAATCACTTGGCAAAGCCCAGAACTGAATTCCTCTCTCCAATATCCCCATCTAACAATTGACATACGGTCTCTGTTTCCAGTTGTCTATTCCTCTGGTTAGCTTCAGGTTTGCTTTTCACTGTTACTCTCATCTCCTTTAGGAAAAGAGGAAAACAGCAGCAGATAAGGAGCACACCATGGAATATGCCAGTCTGTCTCTTTGCTCTGGTGTCAGGAACAGTGGCATATATTAGGATGGGGAGAATTTCAGTAATGCTAACTTCCATGTTAATATTCAAATTTGCTTGTAATCTGGGTCAGTATTCTGACTGCTATGTGCGAGTCAATAATGATGCAGTTTAAAATCAAAAATATCCTTTTTTTTTTCAGATAGAACTCTGAAAATGAGATAATCAGTCAAACCGACATGTTTTCATGGACTTCTGCTTATTTTATCTGAAAGACTGTACATGGCATGGCCAGCAGTATACAGGACATAGGAAATTTAACAGATCGTAGAATCATGGAATCGTGGAATGATTTAGGTTGAAAAGAACTTTTAAAGATCATCTAGTCCCTCCCCCCTGCCATGGGCAGGGACATCTTTCACTAGATTGGGTTGCTCAAAGCCCCATCCAACCTGACCTTGAACACTTCCAAAAAACAGTGACCTAAGGATTTAAGGCATGGCTTATTATAGTTTGTTTTCTAAGCAAAAGGGGAGAATGATCTAAAAAAAGATTCCTTTCTTCAGGTTTCTCTGATAGAGCATTTTGTTTAAAACATCTGAAACATTCAAGTTCAGATCCTCCAATTGCAAAACTGATAAAAGGTAAACTGCAAGTAGTCACTTTGCTAATTCCTCCAGAATCAAACCCTAGAAGGAAGCTGGCATTCAGCAGGGCATATTTCTGGTTCTGTTATGTTGAGCCATTGCGCCTGCAGGCTATTTACCGGTGGTGTGAGTCTGCACCACGTAAAAAACCATTAGGCTCTAGCAGTGACTAAATATTTAGTGAATCCACCTATTTAAATTAAACATGAAAGGCTTAACTCCCACAGATAACTGTCTTGAACTGTAATTTAGTGCGTGGGGAGGACATATACTTCAGGCTGTGTTTACAACATCTTTATGAATCAACTTCTGATTGCATCTCATTTACCAATAGTGTTACCTTGTACTAGGATATAAACACATGCTCAGAGCACATTTAGACAAGAGAGAGGAGAGTGTAGTGACCTCTGTAGTTCAAGATGAGACAGTGTGATTTCATTTATTGTTGCTTCCTGTTCTTGGTGATTCCTTGTTTCACTGACATGAGGAACAGGAGTCTGAGTTGCTGGTGCTAACTGTCAACAGCCTGGACTTCCCATGGCTGACCAAGAACTGCAGGAGGCCTCACAGTCAGATGTGTTGCCCATGTTGCAGTGGCCAGCAAACTGTCAAGATCTCAGCACTGCTTCCAGATTATCATGATAAACAGCAGCTGGTGTTCCTCCCATCTCGTATCTGCATGCAGTGTGACCTGAGATGTGTTGGGTCTGCCAGTGAAATTAGTTCTCTTATCTTCTACTGTGTTCTTCTGTGATTACACTTACATGAAAGTGTAATCCAAGTTCAGCCTGCTGTGCATTTGGGAAGTGGCAGACTGCTGATGGTCAGGAGCAGTACAGAACAATGGAAGGCAGTTAAAGAACTGTCCTTTGGTGTTTGCTCTGGTCTATGGTCATGACATGCAAATTCAGGTTGGCAGGCGAGAATCAGCAATGCACATTTTGCAGTTCCTGCTCTCCAAGGGACAGTCTCTGCAGGTCAGTTTACCAAGTAATGGTGTTGTGGAGTGCTATGTCTTCAAGCACCATTCAAAGTCAGTAGAGTCCATCGATCAATTAATACATACTGCAGTGACCTATTTATAGTCTGGGCTCTAACTTCTGGCTCCCACATGTGTCTTTTCTGTAGTATAACAAGTACGTAAGCAGAGCAGCTTCATTGAGGTATGCTGACAACATCCACACTGAAGGATGTCTGACTGCACCCTTTCACCGCAGTACGAGAAACTGGCTGCTATTGCAAGTCCAGTGCAGAGGTGCAGCAAGATGGGCTGAGAAAAGGCTCGATGTAATTCTACCGTTCTGTGTGGGATGAAAACAAAAATCTTGAAAGAGGTCTTCTGTAGTGATCAACACCATAGTGATGTGTCTTGAAAATACCTGATCTGGTTGCTTTAGTGCTCTGCATACTTGCACAAATAAGTACTGTTTTTTTGACAGCATCCTAGTGACTCCAAGAATAATCATGTAGTGCATTGGAGACAGAGGAAGCATGAAAACAAGACAAGGCCTTCAGACACATCCTGACAAGAAAGAGGTGTTGCCTGGCTACCTCATTGTAGCCTCATCTCATTTCAGCTAGTTTTACAGGTGAAGTCATACCCCCAAACCCTTTGAAGTTATTACCACATACTTGATCCCGCCCAAACAAATTTCTGCAGCGTGAGACTGGGGTTTGCCTGGAATTAGCCTGCTCAAGTATTGTGAAGTTTGTCAGTGCATTGCTGGTATTCCTAGGAACAGCAGCTTCACACAGGGAAGAGCAGAAGTGCTGAGCAGACGTCTGGTCCATCAGAGTCCTGGTTGGCATTGCAAGCATAGGATGGGGTGAATGCCTCTTAATGGCTGTACTAATTGTATGCAAATTGCATCACTAGAAAAACAGCTCTACAGGACGTACTGAGCAGCCTGGAACCATGTTGCTGTTGAACAAAGAGAAGTGTTGAACATGCTCAGTATCCACAGTCATCTGTGAGTAACCTGAAATTTAGATGTAAAGTTCCTGAGACAGAAAACATTATTTGCCCTGAATGGTATGTGTTGCTCTGCAGGGAAGACTTAAGAATTATGCATTTATTTATTTTAACTGGGGCTGCCAAGAATTGAGATGTATTAATGGGAAAGTTCAAAGAATTCACAGCATTTCAGCAAAGATTTGCCACTCAGTTAAAAATTCCTACTGGCTATTCAAAGGAAAATTCTACCCACAGATCATTACATGCGGTTTTTAAACAATGAAAAATATCATGAAACCCATGTATGGGCATGTAATTAAATTGGAGCCTCAGGCAAGCAGTGAGACACAGGGAAGATCTTCAAAGTTACTCATGTGTTTAACTTTCTTTGCAAATGTAGTCAATACATACCATAACCACACCTGTCCTGGAGGAAATTTCAAACTTAGTTGTAGGGATTACAAAACATGTTTATCCAGCATGAAACTACTTTTGTGCAGAAGGCAGTCATTATGCTCACTTCTGCTTAAGGGACCTGGCCACCTTCCAGCTTTTGAACATTGAAAGAAAGTGAACACTGTCATGTTTCACTACAAAGATTGGTGCTCACCCAGAATGGTATATAAACAAAAAATGGTGGACAAAAAAAAGAGACAAGCAAGCTCAGAATTTTGATGCACAATAATTTAATGAGAAAGTAAGAAGTAAAAGATCTTACTGAGAATGATAAACACAGGGAAAATATTGCCAGGGTCTCATTAAAGGCTGCAAGGAAAGAATTGCTCCAGGGCTATGCATTCCACATACATTACTCTTTCCTTTTCATGGCATGGGAAGACTTACACAATCTCATCCCACTTCCAAGCAGCCAAAGATCATTGATATAACTAATATGAGGCCATTATTATCAGGAGCCACTGGAAAGAATAGTCAGAAAACTAAATTAAATCATTAGCTCGA
The DNA here is from genome assembly GCF_034638445.1 of Ciconia boyciana. Lineage (NCBI taxonomy): Eukaryota > Metazoa > Chordata > Aves > Ciconiiformes > Ciconiidae > Ciconia > Ciconia boyciana. Next base: position 1,629,620 of record NC_132959.1, on the reverse strand, counting down.
GAATTACATGTAAGTGTGATTTTCAGAGATGCACAGTTCATGGTCCAGGAAAGCAGTGCCAGTAACAGGGTTGTGGAGGCACGTCGTCCTCAGTGTTGGGTGATTGCTCCTTGCCCCTTATTCATTGCACATTTAACATGGTCTGCAGCTCACAAAACCATAACCACTGGATCCATAGGAAGAATATGACCTCCCATAATTGTACAAGCTCCTAGAGCTATAGAAGCCACTGGGACCCAGAGAGCTCATGGATCCAAAGAAGCTCCCAATGCTGGATGGTGCTGAGCTGCCCACTATGCTCTCCTGAGGGCAGGAGCTGAGAATGGGTCCTGGGAAGGTCATGACCACAGGTGGTGGGTAGATCACAGCTCTCGAATCACCACAGGATGTAATACAGGGCTGGCTCCAGGCATTTGCAATTGGCTGCGGGCAGGTCACTTCGCAGGGCGCAAGGCAGCGGGAGCTGATCATCTGTCTGTAGGAAGACATCTTCTGGGAATGGAGATAAATCTGAAACACACAACGCCGAGGCAACACAAGGCTGAAAGCTCAGACACCAATGTAATGGAGATTGGGCTTGGAAAAGAAAGAATAACAGATAGCAAGAAGACCAGAAGGAGGGTGAAGGTTTCAGTTCTCTCAGCAGCCATGTCCCTTTTCTCATCTTCTCACACCCTCCTCCTCTCCCTCGGAACAATCTCCATTTCTTTTGACTCCTAATTATGGAGCTGATTTGATACATAAAAACATCATTAACAATCAAAGAAATTGTGTATTTGAACTCGAGCTATCCCTCTATCCTTTACCATTTCTCCTTTCCACTATTCCTTTTTGAATCTGACTTACTGTGACACTTCATCATTTCTTTCATAAATAACTGCAGAAAAGAACAGAAACACTGGCTAGCACTTATATAGTAACATCCTGTGCTGGTTCTGCACCACCTGTAATCATTACAACTGTATGAGGCAAGTCATTGTCATGCCAGCTTTAAGGAAGAGGTAACTGAGGCTGAGAAGTGAATGCCTTGCCCAGAGCTATTTGGTGAGGTAACAGGAGAGACGGAGTTAAAATTCAGGCAAGCCTGGTTGTTAATGACAGTGTTATTCCCCAATCTTTCAGATGCTACAGCTGGCACCAGGGCTCCCCTGCATGTTCTGTACAAAGATAAAATGAGCAGCAGCCACATCCCTGAAGAGCTCATAAAGAGAGTTTGCTTGGCAGAATATCCCACATTTGGGTGGGAATGCAGTATCAGTGAGGTTTCCAGTATAACTAGGACTCCTGTGAATGTGGTCCCAGCTGGCCTGCTAAAGATGACTGAGGTGACAGATGACTGGCAGACCTAGGAACTGTGCGTAATTTTGTGGCGTCCTTTAATCATAAGATCACTTGATCACTCATAAAATCGATTTGCAGGTCATCTTGATCTCTGTCCTGCCTTACTAAAACCCATAAAATTAAAGGCTGGGAATAAAGAAAAGGAATAAAGTCCTGACCACAATAAGTATGCAATGTAATGCATGACAGACTTCAAATTAATTCAGAAATAATTGCAAAGAACAGGACAAAACATTATTGCCAATGGTGGCTTCCTAGTTCAGTCTGAGACCCAGAGTTAACTTTTCTTGGTAGTCACTGTTACAAGTCAATGCAAACAAAGTAAGGCAGATTCATAAAGCAGGATGGTCAGGCTGGAGGAAATAGGAATTCACTAAATCTCCCTATAAATAAGTTTGCATATCACAAACTTTCAACTGCTCTGAAAACTCTTTTCCTGCCTTTTTTACAGCCTGCTACCAAATGAGTAGGAAACAGCTCTTTCAGAAAAAAAGCTTCAAACATTTCACACATTTCTAAGAATTACAGTTTTGTTTCAGTTAAAATCCTGTATTGTTACAGCAACATATTAATAGCAATAGTATCAGGCTCAGACTTACCCCCTCACAGCAAAGAGCAAGTCAGGAGAAATGGTTAGAGCAACCCAGAACTGCGAGTGCTTTTATACCTTTTCTTAGGCAATCAGGAGGATATGAAACATTCTTCATGTATGATTTCCTCATGCATTATCAAAGAAAAATTCACTCCACCTGTAACTGCCCCACATAATGCAACTGTTTTGCTCAGCAATGGCGATTACTATTGCATTCTTGTCATTACTCTGACAGAGTAATTTTTTTCTTTTATTGCTTTTTCCTATTTCTCCAATTGCCTCATGGAGCAAAGATTGCTCAGAAGTTTATCTATAAACACAATATGCTGACATACCTGTGCTACTACCCCACTTTTCCAAGTCATGTACCAGTAAGGGGGCATTGTGCAATTTATCCCATCATACCCACGCGCATTAATTCCTCTGACTCTGATATGAGGCACTATTAGACTCCATAGACACCTTCCTACTGAGTTTGGAACTGGGAAGCATTTGTTCCCATCCTCCTGGCCAAGAAACAAACACAAAGCACAAGTCCCAGTCCAAGCTTTAAAAGTACCGGTAGAGTCAAAAGAGTCAAAAGTACCATAACCTATAAGCAGGGAGCTGCTGTTATCCAGCCCTGACATGAAAGACAGGAGCCCCAAGCAATGAGAAATTCATGTCCAGCTTTTATTATCAGGGACTCCATGGGATCATTGCTGAAGACCTCAGGGCTCCTGAGTGATGAACGATTCATGGTTTGGGATGAAACAGGTAAAGGGAGTGAAGCCATGCATCACCCTAGGAAAACCTTGGGTTGGAATCTTAAAGTGCAGTTTCAGCCGATGCAGAAGATTGGCTGCTTACTTCAGCAGATTTCTTCCTCAGATCCAGTACCCTCTCTTCAGTTCTTCAGTTATTTACTGATAAAACTATTTCCAATAGTGCCTATCCAGTTTGTGTACCCAAGTTGACATAATTTACGAACACTTTTTTAACCTCAAGAAGATGAGTTCTTCCCCTCTAAAATCCAGCCCCTTCTACAGAATTTAAAGTTGAATGCCTGGTTTTGAGTAACCTTGAGACCTCTGTTCTAAAATGTTAATTTTATTCCAGTTTGGCCATCAGCATTTGGTAACTGTTACCAATACTGCGGTGTAATACTGTACAGGTGGCTCATGCAAGAAGGCTGAGGAAGCCTCTTTCTGGGACCGCCTTGGGATTTCCTTCACTGTTGTTTCCTGGCAATGCCTGCGGAGACACCCTTTAAAGCTACTGATAGTTTATGGTAGAGGATTCAAATAAACAAGAAACAGGAACAGAAACAAAGGGAAGAAGAGGTTGTGGGGAAACAACCCACCCAATCTGCTCCTCCTGTCCAAACCACACCTGGTTTCACTTTGTCTGGAAGCAGGTGATGACAGTGATGTCAGATACCTGCAGATGAATCACATAATTCTTGGAGATGCATCCCTCTTCTAACCATCCTGCCCTCCTGATGGGGCAAAGGGAGCTGATACTAGTATCAATGACACCCCAAACTGCTTCTTTTGACTCATGATGTTCAGGGTTACAGCCACATGCTTTGCTTTTGTAATTTTATGGACCCACAACGTGGCATCCGGATGCCATCTTAATGTTTTTTCCCATATAATGGAAGTTTCATGTGTTTTACTGACTTAAACCATTCACAGCCATTTTTGCCAGTTCAAATATGGTATAGTGAAATATTCAGAAACAAATAGCTCTGTGAAAAGCAAAGTTAGCGTGACATATGGACTACCTTTGCACAGATTCCTCGTATGACAAATCACAGTACTGCTGTGGCACATATGGATCCATTGTACGTGAAAAATCATTAAACTCACTTACTAAATTAGCATACAATATTTTTGTCTATATCAAGCACATAATTTTATTGCAACACCATCAAAAAAGACATTCAAATGTATCTGCAAAAACTTCCATGAATTGATTCTGGATTATTTCTTTACAAGCGTGACTAAAAACTCTTCCTGGCTAGCTTGGATGAACATCACAATCAAGAACAGCAAAGGGATATCCTTCGTTTCAGTTTGTAATTGAAATTCCAATGCTGCATAGGATGCCCAGGTATTTCTGTGCAATTCTTTCAAGCCCATGGTGGACGTCTTTGAAGTCATCCATCCAAGCGTGCATCTCATACAGCGTGGGTGGAATTTGCTTCATCTGGTAACATAGCACACCCAGGTTGTACTGGCATGTCTACTACACCCTAGGAGGAGTCAAATAACAGCACACGAGTGGATGAGCCAACTGAGACAAGGAGAATGCAATGAAAAAGGAGTAACTGCCAACAAGGAGGGGTTGAGTAGCACTTTCTGTTCGAGGAATGGTATTTCTAAGTTCTTAAAAAATAATATTTATGCCTTGGTATGTCTATACTTCAAGCCAAAAAGCATGACTGCTGTTGATGTGGCCTCATTAAACTCTGTTGCTGGAATGGCCACAAAACCTAGCTGGGACCAAAAAATAAATATTCATAGGGATAATGCAAGACTCAGCACTGCACTCTTGTGGCTTAGCTGAGAGCGTGACTCAAGCTGAGTAAATCAGAGTTATCTCAGACACCTCTAGATGATGTGAGTTCATGTCTCTCAGCTGAAGTGTTGCCATACCCTCAACTTATCTTGAAAATTGTGGTGCCATTTCCAGATCAGAATTACCGAGGCATACCTGGGACCTCCTGAGGTAGCATTGCTGTCAAGATGAAAGTGTCTTTTTGGGGGGGGTGGTTGTTTTTTTCTGAGATGACACCAAACTGTCCCCAGCTTCCTTGGGAGCAGAGAGGTTTTCCAATTTCCAGCAGTTCCTTTCTTGGAGGCTTTGATTTTTAAAAATCTTCCTTAAATATCAGAGCTGCTTGTATAATTCTGATGATATGACTGTGTAACAACAGACTCTTTTGTCTGATATAAGTAGAATACAACTCTAACAGCCTAATCAGGCACAGGATGCCCTCTTAATGCAGTCTGCTATTAAAGTACTTCTAGACTACATTCCCATGTGTCCCAAAGACATGATTTTGGTATTTTCTTCAAAACACAGTGTGCAAACTCCTTGTGCACAGTGACAACACAAGTATAAAGTGAGGACAAAAGTGAAGTGGATATATTTATTTGAATATAAAAATATATCTATGCTAAATATTGGCATATTCTAACCCTCATAACAACACTCCACCTATGTACTCTTTGAATCCTGAGGCCCACATACTTCCCAGTACAAAGGCATTTCTATGATGGTATTAACCATGTAAGATGCTGATTCTGGTTCCAGCTGCTGGGAAGGAGGAATTATGCATTGCACAGGACATATCATGGCCCTATGCATGTAGGTGCATTTATAATCATCAGCTAATAAAGGGATGTAAGGGAGAGGGGTGTGAAGAAAGGCTGGAATAAAACAAAAAGAGAATGCGAATATTAGGATGCAGCATGATTTTTATTAGGAACAAGAAATTACATTTTCTCTAATAACAAACAAAAAAAATGAAAATAATGTTTCCAGTTTCTCAGGCCTGATTACAAGCAATTCATCAACAAGGAATGAATGTTTCACATAAGGTGTTCTTTCTTCCCTATGGCAAATCTATTTTTGCCAAATTCTGCTTTGCAGCATGCAGGAAGGCTTTGTTGAGCACAAAAGCCTAACATGTAAGAGAGCAAAGCAACTTCCCTGATAAAAATTTTGTTACATCTTCTAGGTTGAACATAAAACCAGAAAACCAGTACATGCGTTCACAGAGAGGCTAAAGCACAAAATGACCCAGTTTCTCACTCATACTGTCAAAATGGAAAACACATATTTTGAGAAACCAGTGCAGGTTTACAGCAACAACATCACAAGCAAAAAGAGCGTAAGAAGAACAAGCAGAAGAACGGTTCCCATGGGTGCTGAGCAGCACCCATAGGTCCCAATGGATTAGCTAGGAGTTGTGGGTGCCCAAGGCTTTGGAGAGCTCCACAGCACAGTTGCACGTCCAGGTCTTGCCATCAGTTCTCCCGCTGGTTTTTTTTGCCATTCACACCTTCTGCCATGCTTAGCATGGCCCACAGCCCCCGTAGCGCTGGCTCCAGACCTGGCTGGAGGAAGAAGAAGACAAGAAGCCCCCATAGACAAGGGAGCCCTGCAGGCCCCTGGGGTGACCCAGCCCCACTGGGGACGAGGTGCCCACAAAGCTCTCCTGAGGGCAGGAGCTGAGGATGGGGCCTGGGAAGGTGATGACCACAGGCGGTGGGTAGACCACGGCACGGGAGTCCCCGCAGGAGGTGACACAGGGCTGGTTCCAGGCGTTGGCGATGGGCTGCGGGCAGGTTATCTCGCAGGGTGGGGAGCAGCGGGAGCTGAGCTGCTGGCTGGAGGACATCCTGCAGGCAAGGAGGTGAACCTGCAATACACCAGGGAGTCTGAGTCAACCCACCGCTCACAAGCTGCTGCGCAGACCACCCTGCTCTGCCTTGCCAGCAGCAGGGAGGGCTCAGGACGTGCCATATGGAGTTGCTCTGCTAATGCTCGGGTGCTTTTTCTCTCTCTTTCTCTTCCCCTCTCCCTGCCCTCCTTCCTCCCTCCCAGGCAGCTCCTCTGTGCTCTCCCAGAATCTCCGCACACTAAGCACTGCCCAAGCTGGCCACCCCCAAAATGACCTGTGGCAAACAAGCTGGAGATCACCCGTCACCAGGTTTTGCAGCAAAACCCACTACATCTACCAAGGCCTGCAAAAGGAGTGCATTTTCAAGGAAAAAGAGGCATAAGCAAGACAAGCAGAGTATTTCTGAAAGATTCAGTTAAACCTACTCAAGCACGATGCTTTAAGTCAGAAAGATTAAGTGAGGTCAAACTTACTCAAGACACCAAAGAGAAGAAGTAAAGAGCAGCCGTCTGAGGCTATCTGTGCTGTGAGCCCTTTTTATTCTGTTTCTTGGGCTGCCCACTGGTCTATGACACCTCATGAACAAGATCTTAATTAGCCTCCAAACACAGAGATTACATGTCACCCCTTAACTCCTCATTCATGCAAATAGTTTCCTCACTGTTAGCAAGTATTACTCAGCCCAGGTTTTCCTCAGTGTCTCCCAGGTTCTTCCTTCTTAGAAATCACTCAGCTGACTTCCCCAGGTTTGCAGTATGCCTATTTATTATTTTTTTTCTTACAGATACTGAAGCTTCTGTTTCCAAGGTTGTTTTCATACTCTATGTTCATTACAACGTTTTAACTCCAGATATATTGTTACCTTCTTGGGGACCATTATTAAATTTTCTCTGGGAATATCAAGGAATATGCAAGAATTTTAATCCCTTTCCTGTCCTGGTTCAGATGCAGACACTGAATCACTGAGGACACTGCAAACACCCAAGCAAGGTGCAGTGTTGCAACCATCTCCCATCGGAGTTAGGAGTTTCATGTTCAGCTCCCTCTGCTTTCAGCCATAGCCCCTGGGGTCTGCTCTTGCAGTAGGGTCTCTCCTTGGGGACAAAAGGAAGCACATGGGGCTAGACTCCAACCTCAGGTGTTCCATAACACAGGACAAAGCATCCTGCTTCCCTGTGAGACTTTAAAGCATTGTCTTGCTCTATTCTATTCACATCGAAGTTAAAAAAAAACAAAAACCTCACTATTTTAATAGTTATTGAAGGATTTTCCTCACATCAGACACAGAGTCATAATATCGCCGGCAGCCAGAAGGATGTGCTAGGTTGCATAAATTGGGGCCATGGTGCGTAGGCTTCAGAGGGACATGGGAGGAAATGTGTAGTTGTGGTTTTCTGTTCAGAGGCAAAAGAAAATACAGAAGATCTGCAAGAGTTCACAGAACAAATCACCTCTATGCTTTAGTGTGCTGTATCAAACCTGAAGTGTGTAGCAGGGACAAGGAACAAGGTAGATGGAGTAAATCTCCCATCTTTATTCCAAGTATAAGCCTTACAGTGCTTCAGCTCAACATCAGCAGGGATTTAGAGAAGAAAGTCAACCCACAGTGCATTGCACTACTTGTGATACTGAGGAGTGCTTGAAAAATACCGGGTATGTGGAGCAATTGCGTAAATAAGGTAGTTTTCCAACATTTTTGTCCAATTGGTAAAATCAGCAAAATGCTGCAGGAAGTGAAACTGCTTCAAAAAGTTTCAGGAAGAAACAAGAGGGTGTTGGAAGAAACTGATAATTGTCCAAAGATTAATAAAACAATCATAGAAGCCTGGGCAATGACATGCATTGTTGTGTTTTGTAACAAAATAAACCTGAAACACAAAGGATGTCTCAACCCCCCCAGGCAATCCAGGAGATGGTATATAAGGGCTTCTGGCTCAGAATTCCTCAGATCACAGGTCCTCGCTTCTCCTCTTCGTTGATCCAAGTGAGTCTGATCCCTTCATTATCTCTTTTATCTTTAGGTACAGTGGGTTTGTGTTATTTTTAACTAACTCCTGCACACACAGTCTGAACCACAATGGTGTCAGTACTTAGCTTTACATGAAGACCTTTTTCCTTTATATTCTCACTGGCAAACAGGGCAGCTGCAGATCTGTTCAAGCTGCACTGCAGCTGCTACAACAGGTCAGAGGGATTCAGCCAAGATGGGGCTCAGTCCAGGTGCTTTTAATCTTGAGCTCAGGGTGAACTGACTGCTGCACCTGGGCACAGCTTCTCAGCTGGCTTGGGCAGTGCTTAGTGTGCGGAGATTCTGGGAGAGCACAGAGGAGCTGCCTGGGAGGGAGGAAGGAGGGCAGGGAGGGGGGAAGAGAAAGAGAGAGAAAAAGCACCCGAGCATTAGCAGAGCAACTCCATATGGCACGTCCTGAGCCCTCCCTGCTGCTGGCAAGGCAGAGCAGGGTGGTCTGCGCAGCAGCTTGTGAGCGGTGGGTTGACTCAGACTCCCTGGTGTATTGCAGGTTCACCTCCTTGCCTGCAGGATGTCCTCCAGCCAGCAGCTCAGCTCCCGCTGCTCCCCACCCTGCGAGATAACCTGCCCGCAGCCCATCGCCAACGCCTGGAACCAGCCCTGTGTCACCTCCTGCGGGGACTCCCGTGCCGTGGTCTACCCACCGCCTGTGGTCATCACCTTCCCAGGCCCCATCCTCAGCTCCTGCCCTCAGGAGAGCTTTGTGGGCACCTCGTCCCCAGTGGGGCTGGGTCACCCCAGGGGCCTGCAGGGCTCCCTTGTCTATGGGGGCTTCTTGTCTTCCTCCTCCTCCAGCCGGGTCTGGAGCCAGCGCTACGGGGGCTGTGGGCCATGCTAAGCATGGCAGAAGGTGCGGATGGCAAAAGAGACAGCGGGGCAACTGACAGCAAGACCTGGCCGTGCAGCTGAGCTGAGGAGCACAGCTCTCTGAAGCAGTGGGGACCTATGGGTGCTACTCAGCACCCATGGGAACTGCTCTTCTGCTTGCCCTTCTTATGCTCTATTTGCTTTTAATGTCAGTTTTCTCAAAACATGTCTTTTCCATTCTTAGAAACCAAATTACTGATTATGCAAAATCTGTTTCTCACTGTTAGAGCACAAAAGCACTAGTATCACTGGAAACTGATCCATATATGTTTTTAGTTGTTTAGGACCATGCTTTTTTATCTTTGGTAGTTTTTGCTTTGATACCTGTATGTCTAATAGGAAAGATGCATACATGTCATCTCACACTGTGATTTCTGCAGTCCATTTGAAACTTGAACCAAGACAGAAGAACGATGTGCTGAAAATGAATGTTTAATGCAGATTATTAAGTTGGTCCTTTTTTAGAACACTGAAGTCCATCTTGTATTTTTCCTTTACTTTGCTTAAAATGTACACTTTTTGGTCCCAATAAACACTTATGATGGCATCCAAATAACATTCATCTGTTTGCTTTCTTCTCTGTTTTGGGGTAATGCGCCTCTGAAAGCAATTGAACCAAACCATCCCCTTATCTTAGAGATCTGTAGATGAGTGTTACGCTCTTAGTGTAGTATAGTATAAACACGTAGTGTTTATATAATGCCTACGGATTCATTCATCAGGAAGCTCTGCTTACAACATGCAGAGCTTGCCTGTATGCCTGATTTAATCTTTACAAGGAACCAGGTGTGAGAGAACTGCCTAACCCCTAGATAAAATTTTCAAGACCAGCGTGAAGTACGAAATAGCCACTCCAAAAGTATTTTAATAGCTCATCCTTACTTTCCCTACCTTTCCATGGGTTTTTACCAGAACTATAGTAATTTCATACACCATAAAAAAATTAAAAAGGGAATATTAGATTATAATATAATTCTATATAACTAGAGAAGTAAAGAGAGAATATTAGACAGTGCACAGCAGAAGAAGAAACTTCCCAGAGACATTCAGAGACAGCAAATTAGCTAGTGATGAATCACAGAATCGTATAGGTTGGAAAAGACCTTTAAGATCACCGAGTCCAACCGTAAACCTAACACTACGAAGCCCACCACTACACCATGTCCCTAAGCACCTCATCCAAACGTCTTTTAAATACTTCCAGGGATGGTGACTCAACTGCTTCCCTGGGCAGCCTGTTCCAATGCTTAACCACCCTTTCAGTGAAGTAAAATTTCCTAATATCCAGTCTAAACCTCCCCTGGCGAAACTTGAGGCCATTTCCTCTCGTCCTATCATTTGTTACTTGGGAGAAGAGACCGACCCCCACCTCGCTACAACCTCCTTTCAGGTCGTTGTAGAGAGCGATGAGGTCTCCCCTCAGCCTCCTTTTCTCCAGGCTAAACAACCCCAGGTCCCTCAGCCGCTCCCCATCAGCCTTGTGCTCCAGACCCTTCCCCAGCTTTGTTGCCCTTCTCTGGACACGCTCCAGCCCCTCCATGTCTCCCTTGTAGTGAGGGGCCCAACACTGAACACCGGATTCAAGGTTTGGCCTCACCAGTGCCGAGTACAGGGGCACGATCACTGCCCTAGTCCTGCTGGCCACGCTATTTCTGATACAAGCCAGGATGCTGTTGGCTTCCTTGCCCACCTGGGCACACTGCTGGCTCATATTCAGCTGGCTGTTAGCCAGCACCCCCAGGTCCTTTTCTGCCAGGCAGCTTTCCAGCCACTCTTCCCCAAGCCTGTAGCGTTGCATGGGCTTGTTGTGACCCAAGTGCAGGACCCAGCACTTGGCCTCGTTGAACCTCATTCAATTGGCCCCAGCCCATCGATCCAGCCTGTCCAGATCCCTCTGCAGAGCCTTCCTCCCCTCCAGCAGATCAACACTCCCGCACAGCTTGGTGTCATCTGCAAACTTACTGAGGGTGCACTCGGTCCCTTCGTCCAGATCATGGATAAAGATATTAAACAGGACTGGCCCCAGCACAGAGCCCTGGGGACACCGCTTGTGACTGGCCGCCAACTGGAGTAAACTCCATTCACCACCACTCTTTGGGCCTGGCCATCCAGCCAGCTCTTTACCCAGCGAAGAGGACACCCGTCCAAGCCTTGAGCAGCCAGTTTCTCCAGCAGAATGCTGTGGGAAACAGCGTCAAAGGCTTTACTGAAGTCTAGATAGACAACATCCACAGCCTTCCCCTCATCCATTAGGTGGTTCACTCTGTCGTAGAAGGAGATCAGGTTGGTCAAGCAGGACTTGCCTTTCCTAAACCCATGCTGGCTGGGCTTGATCCCTTGAAACAATGGCAGACTGCCCCATGCAGTGCCTCACTTGGATGTGTCTGCAGTCTTGGAAGCTTGACTACCCTACGTTCTCCTACAAATGGACCTTGAACTTGTTTGGAGGTTCTAGCAGGGGAGTGCAGCTACCGTATACCCTTGACCGATGAACGGTACGCCTCTATCAGGGAAGGTCATCCTCTTCAACCGAGCGCACAGCTTCGGGAGGGACGCACATGGAGCGGTGAGGGAAGAAGGGGACACCCGCCTAGCCAGCCAGATCAGCAGAATCAACCCTGGCGATCAATAGGGTGACAGATGTTGCAGCCAGATCGCCCTCACATCCAGATTGAAACCCCCGTCTGAGATACAGGAAAATTGAATCCACTTCCCTGCTCTGTACTTTCATATCTAGCTTTCTGAGATTATAAAACTGCCTCAGCTAGGATCATAAATGCCCAAGAGCAGATATCTTTTGCTAGCTTAACTTCTTATCACTGTACAAAGTAAAGGAGCCTCCTGGCAGAATCCTAAGAAACAGGGAAGCAGAAATTGGAGCCTAAAGAAGATCAGCAGAGTCACATTTCAAAGAGCAACTTAGATGATCAGAAGACAACTGCAATAAAGGAAAGTAGATATAGAGAGTTCTCAATAAACAGGGAGCAGTGACCCAGCAGTGCTCCGGGACCAGCTGGAAGCAATAAAAAATTGCTTCAGGGTAAATAGAGCAATTAGCCAAGCAGCCCCTCAGCTGTTGCTCAACTGTTACGTTAACCCTATTTAGCAGAGTACTGCATAGCATTTAGCCTTTCTTCTCAGCACCTCCCTGGAATTCCAGATCTGGACAATTGAATAGTGCTTTAAGAATAAGGAAAGGGGGAAGATTGAATGTGCAATGAAGGTATAGCCAACTACATTTTTCTATGGACAGCTGAATGTTACCTGTGCTGTATGCTGTGGCAGGTGTGCTGAGCTAGCCACAACTTTCCATTTCTAGGCTTTCTTGTTATAATTCCTGCATGCGTGTGCCTGGGCATGAAAATAATGGTAAGCCTCCCTTCCATTCCCTGTATTGTATTCTGTCTCCAGTAATTCTCTAGCAGTGCAAATTGGTGCAGTACTGGTCTGCACCAACTAGCATACAACATGAGAAAACTCATTGCTGAGCACAGGACTAATGTGGTGGTTTTGATCAGTTAAGGTCTTCACTCCCCTCTCACTACAGGGCTTAACTAGGATGGAAGCATCAAAACTCTGCAGAGGAGATTCTCTCAATTGTGTTATATCATAAAAACAGACAGAAAGCAAAACCAGAATGCTAAAATTATGATGCAGCGTGATTTTTTTAATCGGTGATAGAGGAGAAAAGTTTACAAAAGCAACACAAGATCACACAGAAAATGAGGAATTTGAGGCTTTTACAAGTGAGGTTTGTTGTTTCAGGAAGCTTCCTTTCAAACACAGTGTTCTTCTGTTGTAGGCGTAAGTTTGATGATGCAGTCCAGTTTTCATTCATTAATATAAATCTTGATTGACATCAGGCAATGTCAATTTGGAGAAATCACAGTACACAAACTTTTCCGCTATGCTTCTTATATAATGTTATTAGATTGAACATAGAAGGAGTATTAACGCATCTGAAAATTTGGACCGTGAGAAGAATAGAAGAACACATTTATAGCTAAGAAAGGAGAAGTGCATAAGTAGGCAGAAGCACAAATACAATGTAAAGTGTTAGCAAAAATCAGCCTTTTTATGTCAGCATCTTAAAAACCCATCTTACTCTTGAGTTTGGATCTTGCATTCAGTATCCTGACTGCTCTTGGTGCAAGTATACTCCTGCTGGGTTTGGCAGGGCTCACACCTTCTAGCACGATAACCACTGAACCTCTGAGAACAATAAGGGTATGAGAACTTGCTTTCCTGTGATCCTCCATAAGCAAAAGAGCCTCTGTAGCCGTAAGATCCCCCATAGCCAAGTGAGCTCCCAATGGCAACTGGTGCTGAGGATCCCACTACACTTTCCTGAGGGCAGGAGCTGAGAATTGGCCCAGGAAAAGTGATGACAACAGGCGGTGGGTAGACCACTGCCCTGGAGTCACCGCATGATGTGACGCAGGGCTCGTTCCAGGCATTGGCGATGGGCTGCGGGCAGGCCACCTCGCATGGTGTGGAGCACTGGTAGCTGCACAGCTGTCTGTAGGAGGACATTGTTCTGTAGCAGAAGTGGATCTGAAACACAGAAAGACAGAAGACAATGCGTAAAGCAATTCAATGGTAAGTCAGAGATTTATGTTCAGGCACTCGGGTATATTTGATGAGGAAGCTACCCACTTGAGTAGCTTCCCAAACAGAGATGATGTGGCTTCATAGTTCCTGGCTCTCTCTTCCACCTTTTAGTCACACTCTTTGAGTTACATTTATCCTCTCTCCTTGCCAGACTCTCAACTTTTCCTAACACTCCTGTGTACATCAAACAACCTACACTTTTGACATAGCTATACATAATGTGTCAGAACATATCCCAAAGGGCTACATCATAAGCAGTGCTTGCTTCAGTTGTGCTTTCTTGTAAAGGAGCACAAACCTTTCTGTACTTCATGAGACCAATGGCCATCTCACCCAGCCCCCTTTTCTCAGTAGTTAACCTGTAGGACAGGATTTATAGGACCACCTGTTACACAGGGCTTGAAAACTGAGCTTCACCTTCTGCTAAAGCCAAGATAAGGCTGCAGCTCATTTCTATACTAGCTTTAGGAACTAAAAGTTGCAAATCCTTGAAGTACTTAGCAAGGACTGCAGTATTCCCTCAAGGAGCTGGATAATGCCAGCCCCAAGCTCTCTGCAGGATCAGTGAAGCTGCTTTTACAGAGAGGCTAGCCCTGTTAGTGCCATGGCAGACATTTATGTAGGATTCAGTTAGAGTTATCATTAAAAGAGCGTAGGAAAAAGGCACAAAGAATTAAAAACTTACTCAAGTCCCAGAGGAGAAGTCAGGAGAAGCTGTTGGGAGAGATGTGAGCAGTGTGTGCTTTTATACTGCTGCTCGGGTAGTCTGGAGGATCTGAGACATCCTTTGCACGTGATCTTTGATTAGATTCAAACCAGAAGTGATTACACGTAACACCTCACAGCATATAATCATTTTGCTCACTGTTTGCGGTTATTAGGCAATTCCCAGCTTCCCTTTACACCTTACTACGTCATCCCTCTCAACTTTTTGATCATGTTCAGATTCATCAGATTTCAGCCTCTCTGAAACAATCCCCAGGCTTTAGCCTTCTGCAGTAATGAGACGTAGTTCAGTTAAGTTAAAACCATCTGGTTGGCAACTGTATTATATTTTATATCTTTATATTTTAAAATCCACTCAGAGATGGGGGACAGACTGTAAATATTAACCTTGAAGCTCCAGGTTACAAATCTACTTATTTTGCCTGCTTCACGTCCCCACTTCAGCTGCTTAGTCAGGGTCTGATGTGCTGGCACCAACAAGCCAGCAAATCTGTGCAATTCACTGTAAGGCAGAAAATGAGCATTTAGTTAATGCATAGTAGAAATGCTGCTGACTTTAAACCGCACTCCAGACTTGTATACACTTCTTGTACAGACCTTGTTGCCCCAACAGCCAAAGGAAAGGGCAATTTAGGGTCCAAAGAGAGGCTTTGCTAAGACTCTGCTAAGAGCTGCTGTTTATTCCCCTCCCTCATTTTTTTTTCTTCTCATCTTTGCTTTACAGTTAGTTCTGTGTGTACTCTGGGACAAACTTATTTCCAAACTTGGGCAACAGACCCTCATCTGCTCCGATTGAATGTCACCTCACTGAATTTAGCTGGTTTCAGTTTATATTACGCTCTCTGTAATGATTTCAGCAATGTTTTCCTAAAACACTCCAACTCAGTAACTTTACATCTAGCTGTCTCTCCAGTGCATGTCTTCACTCCAAGACTCAATATTAATATTTTCAGAACTGGGCAATATCTGTATTCTTGGCCACAGGTAGCCTTGTTTTCAGAAGCCAGTGGCACAGAGCACTTTTCAGGAGGGAATCAGAATTTGTTCAAGATGTCTCAAATTGAGTGAGAAAAATCAATGATCATTCTAGAAGACGTCTTTAAGAAGGATCTCGGTGATCCGGAGAAAACAATAAATGCTTTAGCCCTCAACTTTCCCTGTAACCCATACAGTACAGGAGACACATATGGAGAGGGGAAGCTCCATCTGTTTTTGTTTATTATCACTGCCTTCTAACAGGATTTTCCAGGGCAAGACTTTAAGTAGCAGTGACCTGATGGCCATCAGGGCTCGACTCCTTAAACAATACAGTAATTAGTCAGATTGACAGGGGCCACTTATCTGGGGGAATGCAAAGGATTCAGCTCACAGACTCTCAGCAAGTAATGAATTACAGCAATAAACTCCATTGGACATTATTGTGACATCACAGATCATGAAGCCAGGTGCCTAATACTACTTAAGATGGAGAAGGCTGTAAAAGTCAAACAATCACAAAAAAAGGAGCTTGATTCATTCCCATCTAAAACCAACAAGGGGAGTGGATCGATACCAGGAAGGACCTGGTCATTGAAGTTTTGAAAGGAAACGAACCATGAGATACAGCATTGTGTAACAACATAATGAAGCAGGGAACACCATAGTAATTAGGATAAGTCAGAAAATTTTTTTGCATCATCAAGATGAGCTGAATATGCAACAAATATCAGTTGGTAAAGCAGAAGGTCCTCATGAGCAAAGTTGTTTTGTATACACAAGGAATTTACAACAGTGGAAAATAGTGCTCAATTGTCTAATCTTTTCTGGACACTCCTCTTGTTATATGATCCTTGCTAACTTGGCTAAGATTAAATTTATTCAATAGTTTCCCAAGTATTGAAATGCAGATAGAAGACCAGCTTTAACTGTATATTCTGCTAAAACCATGATTCTTGTAAAAGTTTGATGTGAGTCTATGTCCAGGGAAGGCTTTTCTGCCTTTTCAGCTTGAAACAGTCTGTGAAAATGTGTTTATAAATTATTAGGCAGGGACTTCTATGACAGCAGAAGATTGCTTAGGGTATGTCATTGCTCTTATTTTCACTTGGGTTAATCTTTATGCATAATCTTTAAATAGTTTCATAATTCCTAAATCTGAAAGCATTTTGCTGTAGGCAACCTTAGTTTTGTACGTTCAGCTTTGGTATAAGGTTGTGAGTATCCTCAGCAGACTAGACAGACAACTCACACGACCCCTGAATTTTCTACTTGTGTAGAGAGTGAAGGGTTTCTATATGGCCATTTTGAAGTGTAACATCACCGGACTTCTTGTTTTACTTGAAATCTGTACCCTTGTCAGAAGAATCAGAAGCAATTCGGGGGTGTTAGGTGGGCATAGGCGGTTTGTAACCATTTAGAGTCTGTCTAGGGAAAAAAGAAAGTGTCAGAGACATCAGAGATGAGATGTGTGACTCATGTCATAGGCTTGTAACAGCTCCACTTGCAGATCTTTAGCTGACGCTGAGAGATGAACAAAGAAAACTGTATCAAAATGTGCATCTAAGTGCTATTTTTCCAGAGGTTTCATGGAAAGATGGCTAAGGATTACACAGCAGGAAATATTATTTATATCTTCAGAGTGCCAGACTGGTTCAGCTGCACTGAGTAAATCTAAGCGGCGAGCCGGTGGCCGCAGTCCTGTCCCTGCCCTCTACTGAGCTATGCTTTTGTGGACTGGCAGGAGAAAAACAGATATGCCTGCACAAATACTGCATGTTCTCTGTTTATTTTTTTTAATTCCTGTGTATTTCACTGATTTCATCAAAATATTTGAAAGAAATGCAGGGTAGAAAAATAAACAGCAAAGAACAAAACAAAAATAGAATTAGGACAAGGCAGGAAGGTGATGGTGGTGCAGACTGCTGGGATTTTGAATGGTCTGCTTTGCTCTTTTCTTACTTCTGGCTTCATTCTGAAATAATTTCTTGCTCTCTTAAGTGATCCTTGTGGACTTAATGGTGACGGACCGTCTCCTATGAGTGAGGCTCAGTGCATGCAATGCTTGGCTGCATCAGTAGCTTCTTCTTGCCCTTTGTGACGCTTCTGTAAAATCGTATGACCCACTGGTTTTATTTCCCTATTTATTTTATTTCTTCCAGATGGAGACAGGTTTTCTGCCTTTCCTCTGGCCTGGGAGGGAAGGAGGTGCTGCTGAACATAAAACCCACCCAAATTCTAACTGTAACAATGGCAGGAATAGGCACACCTGTATTTTCCTTCCCAGCTCTTCCTCTGAATCAGAAACTGATGCAAAGACAAACACTTTGTCGTGATGTCTCAATTACCTTTCCTGTAACAACCACCTAGACTGCAGGGGTGTTGTGAAAATGCTGTCTTTTAAAGTGAGAACTGCATTCCTAACCGCGTAGTCTCTGGCCGGGGGAAGACACACCTGCACCCGCCCGGCAGCCGGCTTTGTGCAAGGTGAGGTCCCAGCAAGACTGGGCTCAGAGCGCTTCCCAGTGGGACTTGCTCCATGGCTGGTGTCCAAAAGACACAGACGTGTGTCCCACTTGCCTATGTTTTGCTACCCATCACAATGATACATATACCCCAGGATAGTGCCCTGGGTGTGTTTGGACCTGTGTACTCCAGGACTTTTAGGAGGCAGACAAACATCACCCATGGGACAGGACATAGAGGGAATAATAGGTCTGATAAAACTCTGTTTGAGAAGATGCTGGAATTCTACCACTGTATCCATGATCTGCGCGGTGCACTATGCTTGGCATTGCTGTCTTGGGTCTCCAAGGCCATACTGCATGCTGACCACTTAAAACAAGGCTGCAGCCTGCTGCAGCTTGTGATTTTGTCTTGGCTGATAAGCATGGCAACAATGTGGCTAGTTAAGCCCAGCTATGCCAGGAATTCATGCAGTTCAGCATGTGGAAAACTTAGCATTTTCAAGACTCACAAGTCAGATCATCAGAGATTTTGACTGTCATTTTGGGAGAGGAGGAAGTCTGTAATCCTCATCAGGCTTACTGTCTCAGGATGCATTTATTTCTCTGTTCAGGGGAAAATGTCTCTGTGAGCTTGTTGTGGCAAGGAGTGAGTAGTGATCCTTTTGCTGTACACTGAATCCTGAAGTATGCCCATGCCTTCCAGGCTACCCTTGCCGCTGATTTTTTAGTAGCTGTGCCTGACCCTCATTTCTTTTCCTTTCCCATGTCCTTCTGGGATATGCTGGGAGAAACAGTATGGTGGCTTGGATGTAGTTGTTGCCAGGAGGGCTAAGGAAGGGGAGCCCACAGATGCTTTGCTTACTTGTGAGGTATTGAGGCTCATCATGCTCACAGGCATAGTTGCATTTACATCACCAGAATGCAGGAAACAGGGGGTCAAGGTAGTGTTCACCATGTATGTGCCTGCATCAGATTTTTGTTTGGATCCCAAGACTATCAAACACAGCAAAAACATAGTACTTGTATAAGATCCATGGGTCTGAAACATTTAGGATGTATAACAAGGTCTGGGATTTCCTTTTAATTAAGGTGTTAATGCAAGAGAATAATCATCAAGGATTATTTTAGATTCAGTGGGCTATAGATTTAGAAACTGTACAAATAAAAGCAGAAAACATGATCTTGTGATGCAGAAAGGATTTTATTGGAACTGACAAATGGGATTTATCAGACAACAGCAATACTGCACGGAATAATACAGAGGAATTAAGTTCAATTTACACAAAAGCAAAATAAAAAGAGGTTGAGCACGGAGCCAGAACATTGTGAGCAGAGATCTAATACAAATGGGAAATACAATGTCTGGGCTTGTTTCTCAGGATGGAGGAGCATGCCTGGCTCCTGAGGACTCTCGCTGCCCCTCTGAAAGCCATGCCCCTCCCCTCACTCAGGTTGCAAATTTGCTCTTGTTCCTCCTGGGTCTTGCCATCCAGGGAAACCTTGCAGGGCAGTATGTCCTGCAGCTGTGGGAATAGCGGGCGTAGGAGTACCTGCCACCCAGGAAGGCACCAGACCCAAAGGAGCTCTGGGCATCCAAGGAGCTCCCGTAGTCAAAGGAGCTGCCCATCTCCAGTGGGGCTGAGGTGCTCACAAAGCTCTCCTGAGGGCAGGAGCTGAGGATGGGGCCCGGGAAGACGATGGCCACGGGTGGTGGGTAGACCACGGCACGGGAGTCCCCACAGGAGGTGACGCAGGGCTAGCGTGGGGCAGCTCACATCGCAGGGAGAGTAGCTGCCATAGTTGCAGACCTGCCTGTAGGAAGACATCTTTCTAGCTGGAAGTAAGCCTGAAACACAGGGTGGGGAGAGCATGGGTCAGGGGTGACAGTGCAGGTGCGTTTGCAAAGGGGAGCCCTCATTTATTCAAACCAGTGACAGTGAAGGAACGCATTCAGATGGCAAGTGACACAGGTAAATCTGTTTAGAGTTAAAGGTGAGAAAGACAAAATGCATTTTACCCTATTTAATCTATTTCCTATTACTCTGTTTCACATCTTGAAATAGTTCTTACAACTCTCCTTATCTGAATTTCTTAGAAGTAAATTGAACTGACATGTTAGTTCAAACCCTTCCCTGCCCCACGAAGAACATTACTTACTTGGTGTGCTGGTTTTGGCTGGGATAGAGTTAGTTTTCTTCGTAGTAGCTAGTGTGGGGCTATGTTTTGGATTTGTGCTGCACACAGTGTTGAGAAGAATACAGGGATGTTTTTGTTATTGCTGAGCTGTGCTTGCACAGAGTCAAGGCCTTTGCTGCTTCTCACACTGCCCCACCAGCGAGTAGGCTGGGGCTGCACAAGGAGTTGGGAGGGGACACAGCTGGGACGGCTGACCCCAGCTGACCAAAGGGCTATTCCGTAGCACGTGACGTCATGCTCGGCGATAGAAAGCTGGGGCCAGAAGAAGGAAGGGAGGAGAGTTGGAGTGATGGCGTTTGTCTTCCCAAGTGACCGTTAGGCGTGACGGAGCCCTGCTTTCCTGGAGATGGCTGAACACCTGCTGCTGATGCAAAGGAGCGAATGAATTCCTTATTTTCCTTTGCTTGCATGCACGGCTTTTGCTTTACTTATTCAAATGTCTTTATCTCACCCCACGAGTTTTCTCACTTCTACCCCTCCGATTCTCTCCCCCAGCCCACCGCGGGGGGAGTGAGCAAGTGGCTGGGGCGGGGGGGGTTAGTTGCTGGCTGGGGTTAGACCACGACAATGAGCTTTTCTTCTGTGTTGTGTAGACAGGAATTTTTCTTCCCATTATGTCCTGGAGATGCATATTTAGGTTGTCAGTGCCTTGGAGCTGGACAATCTTCTATTTTGTTTCTTACAGTTCTCCAAACAATGGTCCTTGATTCAGTGTCACAGTGCAGGAGATAAAAGAATGAGGACTTGCTGTGCTGAGTGCTCCTCCCAGCTCTCCCACCGAAACAACAAGTGTGGCTGAGTGCATTATTTAGCCTCAGTCTTTTAACAATCCCATCAAGAAGTCAACAATAAAAATTACCTATTCTTTTGGATATTGTAGAAATGAGTGTTTGTGTATAAAGCAGTGAAAAAACAAGGATTTTGCATTCTCTTGAGATATGAAAAGACTAAGATTGAGAAATAAGGATGGGAGTATTAAAATGGCTAGCAACTAAACTGGTGTGATCACAAAGCAAATGTGATTTCCATGGAAGGAGTTAAAAAGGGCTCCATAGACTGAGAGCATTTCCAGAGCCTGAGGAGGAAGACAACTGAGGATGAAAAGAAGATAATGATTCAGAAGTGCCTGGTTTGGAGGAAAAGTAATTAGCACAGGTCAGGCACCACCTGACTGGTCACTCCCAGCTCAGGAGATCTCTGCCTAGTGCAGACCTGCCCTCCTAAAGATGCTGAGCCCACAAGGCATGTGCTAGAAACCAGAAACTACATGTTTATTATTTCCCATACCCCACTGCTCTGCCACTCTACTGTGCTCGCTCTGGCAGCAGGAACTGCAACTTGGCCCTGCATGCTCCTCAGACCTTCAAGTGTCATGGCAGCATGGGTATGTATTATACAGTGTGTATCTTAAAGACTTGCAGATAGCCACTTTTCACAGTCATTTCCACAGGGTAGTATCCGCCTTGTAAACACAGAAAGAAAAAAATTGTAGATGTCCAGATTATAGACATCCTTCACCATCCCTCATTCTTCTACCAACCCTTTGAGAGTACGCCCTAACTCAGCTGACCATTAGTGTTGCATCGGCAACCTTGACTATCATCCATCTGGCTTTTTAAGGATTTAATTCCAGACTTATTTTACAAAACCAAGGAGAATGTGTTGCAAGACTTGGAGAGTCCAGTGTGAGGAATCCCTGCTACTGCCTTCCAGGTCTGACAGATCCTGGGGGTTTGGTGTTTTGCCCATGAAACTCATTTCATTTAAACTGACCTCATGGATCACTACATACTTTGGGTGCACACCACAGCCAAATTTTTGTCTGATTTCTTCTGTCTCCAAGTTAACCTTTCCTTTTTGCAGTTTTGTGCTATATTAAGCATTTTTCCCAGCAGGTAAAATACTGCTGTGTGCAAGCCTGTGTAACACCTACACGAAATGGGAAACTACTACTGATGATTTCTAGAAGAGATTATTAAGACAGAGGCCAAATAATTTACCAAACATCTCTTGGCAATTAAGTGAGCCTCTGGGAGGAGATCTTGGGCATGTCTTGTACTTGTTAGTGTTATTATTTGTAATTATAATTCTATTATCTCTTGGCTTAAGTAAATGAAGTTGGTGCCCAGATACCATGAAAATAGAGAGCTCAGACAGTCACTGCTGTTAGGAACTAATAAATGAAAACAACTAGTTTTGGGTACGGTGAAGGGAAGGATTACTATCCCTACTGGAGAGAGCTTCCTGCAGTGAGTGCAGAGGGCAGGTTGTCCTCACCCCAACGCACGCAGGACAACAAGGGCGTCTAAAAACCTCTCCCCAAATTCTTGGCAAAGGTTACACTGGAAATCTGCTCCAGACCACTGTGCCTTAACCGGGACATCTTTACCTTGCCCTGGGTCTAGACTTGATGTTATTTTCTGTTTTCCATGTTGTAGTTTCCCTAGTAGGTTCAGGAGCAAGACCAAGGTAATGTCTCTGTTTATAATAAATAGGAAAAGAAGAGGAGCATTTCCATCCTGCCTGATAAATCCACAGCAGTGCAGATTACAGCTCACAGTCGGGCAGGGACATGGTTCCTTAAATGAGTTTTGCTGTCAAGAAGGAATCATCATGTGTAATTTAATTCAGCTCTCCAATTACTAAACAGTGTAAGCAATATTTTTGGCATGTAAATCCTTTAAAATCATCAAATTTAAACATAAGTGGCAGGAGGACCCCAGCGTTTGACCCCTCACTTTGAACTGTGGTCTGTTACATCAGGTGAGGAGCTGGGTGCAATTTTTCCAGTTGTAAATTTATTACAAACTCCTGTACATAGCTAGACCAGGATCCACTGTCTGAAAGGGCCCAATGTGATGTTTCAGAACAAAGGAGTTGTTAACAGCAGTACATTTTGGAGTAACTTGTGCATGAGACGAATTCCTTCCTAGCATTTCTAAGCAAGGGTTTCCTTGCCCTTTTTCATCTTCTTCTTAACTAGAGCAATATATAATAATATTCATCAGGAATGAAGTGGGATAAGAAGACTTCTGCAGCATGTAAGTCCTGTTTCCCTTCGCTCCACCCCCCCCCCTTCAAAACAGGCTGTAGAAACTCACTATTAACATCAGAAAGGCCCTTATATCACAGAGCTGCTTCTCTGTAGCTGTGAACAGGATGATCACCATAACTGAAGACCCAAGGGCTGTGGTCTATGGATTTTTTTTTTTCACTTATTGAGGAAAAAGGGAGTGGGGATAAAAAGGGAGCAGAAAGGTATCTTGCCAAGATGTTATAGAAGTCTCTAAGTTTCATCTCCCCTTGCAACTAAAAGGTTTGAAAACCTTTACACCAACCATGACAAAATCAATAATTTTTTTTTTTAAAGTCTATTTTGTCAAATCAGCAATCCTCTGTTCTACTGTTCTGAGTTATGCGCTTTGAAGCGTGGATAAGTGGAAGACGGAAGTTAATTTCTGCAATGAGTAGAAAGAAATCAAAGATGAATAATGTCCCTATTTTGAGATGAAAGATTTATGTAGGCTGCAACATGGATGTGATACCATTTGACTAATAATTGCTTAACAGCAAACAATATGCAAAGATTCCTCCACCCGTTGACGTGACAAGTCCAGGAAAGTTTGTTTTGTAACTAGGAAGGACTGCATGCCCAAAGCATGGCTCAGACCCTGGAGCTGCTCTGAGGAACTGTATAAAAGTGCTTGGAGCACAGAGCTCTTCAAACCATTCTTCTTGGCTTCTCCTTGGTCGTGAACTGAGTAAGTCGGACTTCAATTAAATCTGTTGTATGAGTTTAAAAGCTACTTTTTAATAAGAGCTTTAATGTACTTATGTCTGAGCACTTAATATGTCTTTGCCTGTTATTGGAAGAATGTTCTTTTCATAAAAAAAAAAAAAATCTGTAACTTCTTTCAGCATTGCAGGCTTTGGAGGGTATGGGATTTATATGGAGAGCATGGGGCTTCAAGAGATGCTTGCATGTTTCAGAGAAAGAATGCTTAATAATTTTTATCTATGTCTGGGAGTGCTTTGCAACTGAAGACAATAGTTTTAGGAACAGTTTTAAATAAATATTGATGGGTTAATCCTCATCTGTCCTTAATGCCATTTTGCTGACTTCTAACAGGTTGTCTAATCTTCATAATTTCTACATATGAATTGCAATCACACTTTATACTTAGCTATAGAAGAGCAGCTTTCTGAATATTGTATGGTTTGAATAAATGAGGGCTCCCCTTTGCAAACGCACCTGCACTGTCACCCCTGACCCATGCTCTCCCCACCCTGTGTTTCAGGCTTACTTCCAGCTAGAAAGATGTCTTCCTACAGGCAGATCTGCAACTATGGCAGCTACTCTCCCTGCGATGTGAGCTGCCCCGCACCATGTGTGAATGCCTGGAACCAGCCCTGCGTCACCTCCTGTGGGGACTCCCGTGCCGTGGTCTACCCACCACCCGTGGCCATCGTCTTCCCGGGCCCCATCCTTAGCTCCTGCCCTCAGGAGAGCTTTGTGGGCACCTCAGTCCCACTGGAGATAGGCAGCTCCTTTGGCTACGGGAGCTCCTTGGATGCCCAGAGCTCCTTTGGGTCTGGTGCCTTCCTGGGTGGCAGGTACTCCTATCCCTGCTATTCCAGCAGGTACACGACCTACCGTCGTGGGAACTGTGGGCCCTGCTAAGCCCCTCAGGGATTCCCTGGGGAGCTGGACCCAGCAGGAACCAGAGCAAAGTTCCAGTCTGTGAGTGAGCAGAGGGACATAGTTTTCAGAGGGGCAGCATACCAGGCTGCAGCAGGGGTCCTCAGGAGCTGGGCACACTCAGCCACCCTGAGAAACAAGCCCAGATACTGTATTTCCCTTCCTGTTGGATTAGGTATTTGCTAATAAGATCCCAACTCTATGTTTGAGGGGCTGTTTACTTGAGGAAATATAGAAAAGGCCTTAGTTTAAATTCAAGTGGTTTATAGAAGACTAACCATCAATGCAAATTAGATCCTGTATATTCTGGCCTCTCATATGGACTGATGTTTCATGGCTTTTGACATATAATGGAAAAACTTCTCAAAGGTCCAGTTTGATTCTGGGAGCTACTCTGTTTCACATAGTCTGGGATTTAAAAAAAAAGAAAGCCAGTGAAAAACAAATTCAACTCTCAAATGCTGCAAATGCAACAAAGACAGAAGATCATCTTACAAGCTGCAGCCCCCAAAGAAGACAACCATGTCCATCCCCAGCAAACCCTGCAACTGTATTCTGTACTCTCTGGATTGTTATGTTCTGCTGCTATGAAGTGTTGGTCCTGTTTCAATTAAAGTTTACATTGCATCACAACATTCGCCTTCTGGTTTCCTTTTCTCCTCAGCTTAAAACTATTGGGCAATGATGCTAAAATGATGCCTCATTTGAGACCCAGGCTCCTCTGGGTGTTAATCAACAGCAAAGGACAAGGTATCCTGGTTGTTTTTTGTGTGTTGTCCACTTATCCGCAAGATGTGGACATCCCTAAAATCTTTTGTAAGGATTCATGGTGGAAGGGATGGGATTAAACAATTGTGCTAGACTGTTGGATCAGAGGTTACCTTCATCCTCCCACTAGCTTACAAAGAGAGAAAGGAGTTGCCCTCAGTATCTTCACTACATTTTAAAAGCATATTTGCTGCTGCTTAAACTCTTCTGCTAATTGCAAATGCCAGTGCCAGGAATAGATTTCCATTTCTACCCTGGGAAAGCCCTGGCTTCAGCTTCTGCATGGCACTGGACCCAAACAGCACAGAAGCAGTGGTGTGCAGTGTGCTGTGGGTACATTTGTAGCATGATTTTCTCTAGCTATTAAGAGCATTCTCTTTTTGCGAAAACTGAAGGGCCAAAACTCTTATTTCCAAAGTAACTGAGTGCTTGTAACTGGAAGAAAACTGCCTTTTGGTGCCTACTGGAAACTTACTGTATCATCTGGAAGAGAAATAAGGGAGCTCAGAAGGAAGAGAAGTCTTTTCATTGAAGCAGAGGTAAGTGGAAAACTGAGGTGGAGTGAACACCAGGTCAGCCCTATGCAATATGGCTTTTAATGGGCATGAGAAGCAGAGCTAACAGTTGCAATAACACAGGGAATAAAGACAGGTGCTTCAGGACTCTTTATATCACAAAGTTTGTGATATTAAATCATGCATTTGGTATGAGAATTTCTCCTTTCCTTATTACAGCTGTATAATTTGAGGTATAGATCCTATTTTTACCCCTTTACAACATACTAATTGTAAAGCAGACTTACTAAGGCAAATGAGGTTTCCATTACTCTTATACTGTAGTGCTGTGGAAGGCCACAAAACAATGTACAAATTCCTACAACACATTAAACTGAACATTGTTTAACATCAATATTTGCAGTGCACAGATCCTTTTTTTTTTTTTTTTGTAACTGAACATCCAGCCTATCCCCAGGAGCAGTGCAATAAATGCATAGGTGGGGACGTATAAACAGAAGATACCAAAAGCCTAAAGTGTAAAATGGAAAATATGCTTATAGGTTGAGCTGGCCATATTTTTTCTAATAAATAGCACATTTGCTCCAAGATGGAGCTTTAGGGCAATGAAAATTTTCAGCTAAAGTAATCTAAATGGGGAGAAAATAAGAGTTTTGAAAAGGAGAAGTGGTTAAAAACATTCTGAACTGTTTAACTTTGACATCTAAGAAAAATCGTTTTTACTCTCTGCTTTAAAAATTAAAAGTTGAGGTTTTAAAAGGACTTGTTTTCCAGGTGAATTTTTTTCTTCTTCTTCCTTGAAAAATTATTTTTCTGTGCTGGACCCTGACTCAATTTTTTTTTTTTTTTTTTTTTTTTTTCTGCATGTGTATGTAGTTATACAGTTTGCCCAGCTCTACCTATATGCCTGTTTTTCTGGGCACTGCTGAGAGCTCACAGCTCCTGCCGGCTTCAGTCAGAGCAGTGAGCTCTCAGCTCTGCTGTGGCTCAGACTCAATTTCCCATCCATGATTTTCTGCAGTGTTTTCTACATCCTGGTTGCTCTGTGCAGTGAACTCCCATGAAATATTTAGCATGGCCCATGGCTTTCTCTGCTGTAGGTGCTGTACAGCAGAGAGTGTTTATCTGCAGTAAGAGTATGGGCTACAATTTCCCCTTTCCAGTGATGAGTATCCAGAATTGTAAGACCTGCTGTAATTGCATGCACCCCATAACTATTTGAGCCTCCAAAAAGAATGGAGCCCCTTAAGCCAACAGCATTTCCATGGCCTCTGTAACCAAGACAGCCCCCAGAACCAAATGGGCAGCCAATGCTGAGTGATCCACAGCTGCCCATGATGCTTTCCTATGGGCAAGAACTGAGAATTGGTCCGGGAAAGTCAGGACAATGGGTGCTGGGTAAATGGCAGCTCTGGAGTCATCACTGGATGTCATACACAGCTCGTTGCAGGCGTTGGCCAAGGGCTGAGGGTAGGTCACCTCACGTGGGTTGTTGTATGGTATGCATGGGTCTCCGCAGTAAGACATCGCTCTGCAAAGCAGGTAAGTCTGAAACACAAGGAGGAGATCGGAATAACACCTGATCCTTTGCAATCTGTGCACAGTTCCTTGCACTGAGGGCTGTCACCCACTAGTCCCTTCCTGCACCTGGGATGAACATATGACATGAGTGACAGAGAAGCTTGGAGGGCAGCTGGGTGCTCTGCTAGATTGGTTTCCGTAAATAGCCAGCCTAAAAAAAAAAAAAAAAAAGAAAATTTCATCCTAATTCAAGCTAGACTTGATTCTTTCTGTTTCAAAATATTATTAGAAATTCTGGCTACTTCAGAGCTTGGCAGAAGCACTAACAAAGCACAACTGTTGTTGTTCTAGGAGGTTCCTGGATTGTGTGGAAGATAACTTCCTGACACAGCTGGTGAGGGAGCCAACTAGGGAAGGTGCCCCGCTGGACCTGTTGTTTGTGAACAGAGAAGGACTTGTGGGTGACGTGACAGTTGGAGGCTGTCTTGGGCATAGCGATCACAAAATGATAGAGTTTTTGATTCTTGGAGAAGTAAGGAGGGGGGTCAGCAGAACTGCCACCTTGGACTTCCGGAGGGCAGACTTTGACCTGTTTAGGAGCCTGGTTGACAGAGTCCCTTGGGAAGCAGTCCTGAAGGGCAAAGGAGTCCGGGAAGGCTGGACATTCTTCAAGAAGGAAATCTTAAAGGTGCAGAAGCAGGCTGTCCCCATGTGCTGAAAGGTGAGATGGTGAGGAAGACCACCGGCCTGGCTGAACAGAGAGCTTTGGCTGGAACTCAGGAAAAAAAGGAGAGTTTATGACCTTTGGAAGAAGGGGCAGGCAAATCAGGACTACAAAGATGTTGTGAGGTTATGCAGGGAGAAAATTAGAAGGGCCAAAGCCCAACTGGAACTTAATCTGGCTACTGCTATAAAAGACAATAAGAAGTTTCTGTAAATACCTTAGTAACAAAAGGAGGGCTAAGGAGAATCTCCATCCTTTATCGGATGCGGGGGGAAACATAGTGACCAAGGATGAGGAAAAGGCTGAGGTACTTAATGCCTTCTTTGCCTCAGTCTTTAATAGTAAAAGCAGTTGTTCTCTGGGTACTCAGCCCCCTGAGCTGGAAGACAGGGATGGGGAGGCAGAATGAAGCCCCCGTAATCCAAGGGAAAATGGCTAGCGGCCTGCTACACCACTTAGATGCACACAGGTCCATGGGGTCAGATGGGACCCACCCAAGGGTACTGAGGGAGCTGACAGAAGTGCTCACCAAGCCACTTTCCATCCTTTATCAGCAGTCCTGGCTAACTGGGGAGGTCCCAGTTGACTGCAGGTTAGCAAACGTGATGCCCAACTACAAGAAGGGCCAGAAGAAGGATCCGGGGAAATACAGGCCTGTCATTCTGACCTCAGTGCCAGGGAAGGTTATGGAGCAGATCATCTTGAGTGCCATCACGCAGCACGTACAGGACAACCAGGTGATCGGGCCCAGTCATCATGGGTTTATGAAAGGCAGGTTCTGCTTGACCAACCTGATCTCCTCCTATGACAAGGTGACCCACTTAGTGAATGAGGGAAAGGCTGTGGATGTTGTCTACCTAGACTTTAGTAAAGCTTTTGACGCTGTTTCCCACAGCATTCTCCTGGAGAAGCTGGCTGCTCATGGCTTCAACGGGTGTACGCTTCACTGGGTAAAAAACTGGCTGGATGGCCAGGCCCAAAGAGTGGTGGTGAATGGAGTTTACTCCAGTTGGCGGCCGGTCACAAGTGGTGTCCCCAGGGCTCTGTGTTGGGGCCAGTCCTGTTTAATATCTTTATCCATGATATGGATGAGGGGATCGAGTGCACCCTCAGTAAGTTTGCAGACAACACCAAGTTGTGCAGAAGTGTTGATCTGCTTGAGGGGAGGAAGGCTCTGCAGAGGGATCTGGACAGGCTGGATCAATGGGCCGAGGCCAGTTGTATGAGGTTCAACGAGGCCAAGTGCTGGGTCCTGCACTTGGGTCACAACAAGCCCATGCAATGCTACAGGCTTGGGGAAGAGTGGCTGGAAAGCTGCCTGGCAAAAAAGGACCTAGGGGTGTTGGTCGACAGCCAGCTGAATATGAGCCAGCAGTGTGCCCAGGTGGGCAAGGAAGCCAACAGCATCCTGGCTTGTATCAGAAATAGCGTGGCCAGCAGGACTAGGGCAGTGATCGTGCCCCTGTACTCCACACAGGTGAGGCCACACCTTGAATCCGGTGTTCAGTGTGGGGCCCCTCACTATGAGAGAGACATTGAGGGGCTGGAGCGTGTCCAGAGAAGGGCAACAAAGCTGGGGAAGGGTCTGGAGCACAAGGCTGATGGGGAGCGGCTGAGGGACCTGGGGTTGTTCAGCCTGGAGAAAAGGAGGCTCAGGGGAGACCTCATCGCTCTCTACAACTGCCTGAAAGGAGGGTGTAGGGAAGTAGATGTCAGTCTCTTCTCCCAAGTAACAAGTGATAGGACAAGAGGAAATGGCCTCAAGTTGTGCCAGCAGAGGTTTAGATTGGATATTAGGAAAATTTATTCAGCAAAAAATTGTTCAAGCATTGCAACAGGCTGCCCAGGGAAGTGATTGAGTCACCATCCCTGGAGGTATTTAAAAGATGTGTAGATGTGGTGCTTAGGGACATGGTTTAATGGTGGACTTGGCAGTGCTAGGTTAACGGTTGGACTTGATGACCTTAAAGGTCTTTTCCAACCTAAACAATTCTATGACATTTCTGTGGTCACACCTGGAGCCAGTGCAGAAGCAGGAGCCTGCCCTCAGGAGCTCTCTGACAGGATGTCCTGTATTTATTAGGTGAGTTCCTGTGTCCCTCAGGGCACTGACTGCAGTCCATCCTCTTGCCTCAAGGCCTAGATTAAATACAGAATAAGAAGCTCCTTTCACAGAAATATTTGCAGTCAAGGAGCCCACTACAGCTAATATTAGCATAAAAACAATGGTAAATGGCATCAGACAGGGTCTGGAGCTAAAATGGCTTGTTCTATAAAGAAGGGGAGAGCTGCTATTTGAGATTAGACCTGGGCTCAGCCTAGCCTACTGCTTTCTCACTAACAGATATTCTAGTTTCTTTTAATTTTCTGTAAAAAATATTCAGTGCTGGTGCGCTTAATTATGGAGTTATTTTTCTAGGACAAAATTGTGCCCTGTCCTGAAAACTGAGTCTTTCTATCTACTTCCACCTGCCCAGACCTTAAACACACACAGGAGACATGATCTGTGTATGCGTGAAAGGAGAAAAAGAGTTAAAATTTTAAAGTTCTGTAGCTGTATATGAAAGAATGAACATTTGATTAGATGAGAACCTGTCTAAATTACCATCCTAAAAAATAATCTCCAGTATCAAAGTATTTCTATAGTGAGACTGTACAAAGTAGAGGAGAGAATTTAGTACTCAATGGAAAGTGCCTAAAAGCCATATGGATCTCTAAATCCCACATTACCTCCCCAAATCCACATCTGTCAAAGCCCACAATAGACTACTTGCAGTAGAGACTTGTTTACAGCAGACAGCTATAGCAATTCTGAAAGTAACAAAGCTTTACACTAAAACTAAAGATGTAACAGTCAAAAGAATGAGCCCAATCAGACTTACTTGATCCACTGAAGAGAGAAAGTTAGGAGAAGCAGGTAAATAGCCTTGAGCTGCAAGTGCTTTTAGACAATTCCTCCAGCTGCCTGGAGGCTAAGAGACCTATTTGTTGGTGATTATCTCATTTACGTGCAAATCAGATGTTGTTGCTTGGATCATTCCTTCAACTGCCGTAATTATCTTTCTTATGGTTAATTGTTAGTTCTGAGCCCCATACAGTGCAATATCCACCTGACAACTGACTCAGGCTTCTTCACGATCACTAGTTGTAGCTGACAACACAAAAGATTTCTTTTCAAAGAAAGTGTGCAAAATTCCTCATTAGATTTTGAAAACTTTGGCTTGAATTCCTTGGTCAATGAGTTGAAGAAATTGAAATCCTCCAGCTGGAAGCAGAGCTGGAGATTAAATAAATCTGTGGACTCCCTATTTCTATGGAGAATTGTAATTTCCTTACACAATGAAATAACAAACAAAGTTATCACTGGAGAAGGAGGGCTTATATCATTTGTACTATATATGTTTAATTAGGAGCTTAATTTTGCATAATTTTGCTTAATTTTGCACACTACAAGGCTGGTTTTCAAACTTTTTTTAAACAACATAAGCCCAGATTTTATGTAGGGTAATCCTTTTAGGTATGTTTTCAATTGATAGAGCAAATTTATACCATATAAAGACCAGAAGGTTCATGGATTTAAGACTTTGATTTTAGTATAGCAGAGAAAAAATTGTCTTCTATGGCAAAGAAAATCACCTTGACCTGCAGAGCTATGAAGGGTCTGCTCAGGAGGAGGAGGAGATGATCATGTTTTAAAGTGAAACTATTACTCATTATCAAGACCTAGAACTGCAGCAACATGTCATTAATTTTATTACAGTAGAACTCTGTATCTTTAACATGTTAATCACACAGAGGTGCTTTGAAATCCTTTATTCTGTGGAAAAAATTATAATAACCCAGATAAGTGTTGCCTAGAGCTTCCTCATAACCATCCCACATAATTTAAGCATAATCTATGCCATAAAGGACAGGGCTTAAATTGTTAAGGGTGTAAACAAGCATGAGAGAGGAATGAGTTGCAGCCAGGCATGTTTCTGCTGCCCAGCCTACACGAGGCGCTCTGTTTCATCCTGCCAAACCAAAAGGCAAAATGCCAACTCAGAAGGCTGTATTATTCCACCTGTCAGGGTCAGCAGTACAGCTTGCAGCCACCATGGCAATGGACCTTATCCAAAGGTTGGGAGAAAAAGACAGGAGAGTTTGTGTCTGGAGAATGGAAGGTCTCTGCCAAGACCTTCATAACCATGGTTATCACAACCAAAGCCTCTGTGAGCGTCTGTCATTTTTGCGAACCAAGACAACTGTGCGTTTGTTATCTCCCTTTATCCTTATCTCACGGGGATGCTGCCTTCAGCCACCCCCAAGGTAGATAAGGATGGTGAGGTACCATGTGCCATGCCAGGAGTGTGTTGACATCACCAATTACAAGCACCTAAGTTGACCAGCTACTGCCCTGAGCTCATTCCTATGGTGATCACCTGGGAAATTAAAAAAGAAGTAACAAAATCATCCACCACAGCAGGCAGAGATCTTTGCAAGGGCAGAAGCTTTGAGGGGCTTGTGACGCGTTGACCTAAAACCTACCAGCTGGTTAAAAACTGGCCATTGCAGCCAGTGGAGAGAGTGGGAATCACAGAAGAGCAGCCAGAGACTGGAGGTCCCAAAACCTCCTTTTCTGTGGACTACAGAGGGAGTCTAGGTGGCTGGCTTAACCCTAAGTTAGGTGCCTAAAACAAATCCTTCCCACCATTTGTCTCATTTTGCACAGAAAAACTTCTCTGGAGGACGGAGAGTTGAGTCTCTGTAAGCCTGAAACATGCAGCAAGGAGCTGTAATGATAAAACAGTAAAAATAATGGACAGGAGTGAGTGAATTCCTCACCACTCTTGGACACGGTTGACACCCTTCTGGGGAATCAGCAGAAAATTCCAGATTAGCACTTATGGACTCATTATCTTATTATGTAGCCTGTAAATTCCAGTAATTGTTAGATGCTCCAGTTACATTGGACACCCTAAAGGGACAGATACTGCACAAAGGCAGGCCATGAGACATTGCCTTTCCTGAGGGGTTTACCATATAGGCATAAAATAATAGCGTGCAAAATTGCAGTAGACAGATTTGTAGAACTGGTTGTGATAGTTATATTTAACAATTAATAAGTGCAAGAACAGCTGTGGCTGTTAAGAAACAAAACTCATGCTAATCCTTTTAAAGCTGACTTTAACAGCATTAGTAGTGCCTTTACTAATGTTTGCCTTCAACAGTCCTGCTTCTTCTGTCAGTGGTTTGGTCTCTAACACTTATGAGTCAGGAGCAGTAACAAATGAATCATTTATAGCATGAAAATACAACTTTAAGGATGAGTTTTCTGGGTGAGTTCAGAGTTCCTGTAGCTTTGATGACGGTTTGCTGACCACCGCCAGGGGAAACTGAACTTGGTTTTATAATGGGGAACATGTACCTTATCCTTTCAGATCAGACCAAGCCAGCTCCCCCTCCCTGACCCCCTGCATGCCTTAGAAAGGACAGAGTGAGCACACTGGTGCACAGCCCCTGGCTCACACTCCTGGCACACACCCATAGCTCACGTTAGACACTGCAATTGTGTGCAGCATCAAAAGCTTCTAAAGAAAGCATAAGAGCTAGAATTGATGAACTATATAATAACACTTTTTTTGTCCTTCAAACACCCATCAATTAGAAACAAATAGAGTCACCACTGGGACAGATCCCAAGGTGTCATTATGGGGAGCCTTCAGCTCTGACTGTCTCACAGCTCTTTTCCATTCCTCATTCCATTCCCAGAAAGCTAAATGGGCTTCCTGAAGCCCAGCTTCAGGAACACCACAGTGTCAGAGCAGCAAATGCACAATCTTCCTCAAGTGCTAGACAAAAACAAAGTACAATATCAGAGCATCCTCCAGGCAGCAGCTACATGCAGTGCAGCTTCTTCCACTACAGTGCTGGCTCCTGGCCATAGCCACGCTCTCAGCTGCATGCCTAGGTGAGGGTTTGGCCCATGGAGTTGCAAAAAAAACCAAACCCCAAAACAAAGTAAAAAAGTTTTGGTTTAACTAACAACGTGACCATCTATTCTAAGGCTTTCAGTCATAACGCCCTTGGAGAAACATCACCAGTGTTATGTTTTAGAGAGGAATGATTAGTCAACACTGGGGCGTCTTACTCCAGTAATTATCAGGATGGTAATAACCCCGCTCATCACTGCAGTTAGAGAACCATCATTGTTAACATCTCCTGAAATGCCTGTTCTGAGCAAGCCCAAGACTTTCCCAGGCTGTTGCTCCAGGGATCTCTGTAGTGACTTACCATAATCTAGAGATCATTTTGACACACGGGCAGCAAACTGGTCAACAAAGAGAAAAACATGAGCAGATTAAGCGCAGAAACACAAATATTCTTTATGGCAAGGAGTGATGAGTAATTCCAGGGCACAGAGCTCCATCCTGACCTTTTCCAATGAAGTGCAGCCACCATCATGGCAAACTTTGTCAGCATCCTGGCTTCTCCACATTAATTACAACATGCCTTTTTCTCTATCCACAAATAGGCTTTGGTCTGCATGTACGTGACATGTTGTGGTTAGATATGATTTTGGATTGTGTCCAGCTCCAGATGTGCATGTTCGAAAGAATAGTTTCAAGTTAGGTCTCGCTAGCTTTCTTATTTGGTCTATTGCTTATTTCATCTATTGCTTATGCCACTTTAGAGCCTGGTAATTGACTTTTGTAGGCTAGCATAGAATTGTTACAGGGAGGGAATAGTAACTTGTATCACGGGAGGATCTACCTCTTATGCATTACCTTTGCAAAATAATATCTTTCGGTTCATTAGCATGTCTTACTGACTCATGTTTTGGAAACTAAAGAGTATTGCCTTGAAGATTTTGCAGGGCTGATTCATGTGCAAAGATTAAATCTTGATGAGGGATAAGGCATTGTGAGCCCTGTGCTTGCCCAAATGTGTGGTGAAACGCCCCTAACTGCTTTGAAAATGTTGCTTGCTCAGAATGGAATAATTCTTGTCAAATTTTTTAATACATTCACAATATTGGCCTTTGTATTGCATTTTATCATAGCTGTTCTAAAGAATAACCATAGGCATGGGTAACAGAGTGCATTGCTCAGGGCCTGGTAACCCCAAAGAGGAGTGACAGGAAGGTGAAGACTTCTGCACTCACCCCACAGGGCTCTTGTGGAGCTCCACACAGATCCACAGGGCCCAGACTTTCCAAAGATTTCATATTTAATTAGCTGTTTTGAAAGTTTCCCACTTACTTAGTGTCCCTACCTCAGCTGTAAATATGAATCAATTCTCCTCCCAACCATCTTTTTTTCTTTCCCTGTCTAGCTTTTTCTTGCTGCCAGGCCAAAACTGTCTGTTATTTCATTCATGTCAGAGCAGCCAAACATTAAAACTTAGCTGTGGTGTTTAGGAAATACTATAATTTATGTTAGATGTTTCAAAAGATAGCAACAGCTGAGTGTAATCCAAGCTTCTCCATGGAAACAAGTACTGTAGCTTCAGGGCAGCAATTATCTTTTCTATAAAAAGTGACATCATAACTACCTACTTTCCATAAAATTTTAGCGATGGCAAAAAGTGATGAAAAGCAAAAGAGCTGGGAAACTGATAGGCAGCAGACTTGGAGCTGTCTCACGGTGTAAACAGAAAAAGAGATTAAGGGAAGGGACTGGTGCAGGCTTATCACTGGGCTGATCT
The DNA here is from genome assembly GCF_034638445.1 of Ciconia boyciana. Lineage (NCBI taxonomy): Eukaryota > Metazoa > Chordata > Aves > Ciconiiformes > Ciconiidae > Ciconia > Ciconia boyciana. The sequence continues at coordinate 1,593,509 of NC_132959.1, read as the reverse complement.
CTCTGAAGAAGCATTGACTAAGACTTTGCAGAGGCCATGGCACACCAGCAGCTCTCCTGGGCATGTGATTGGCAGCAAGGACTCCAGACACCAACCCAGGCCACTTTCATGGCTGGTTCATGATGACCCTGGCTGGGAGCATGTACCTAGACTTGCCTGGAGCACCTAGACTTGTGCAGTCCGTGCCAAGTTGCCTTCGCATCAGGGTCTGAGTCAGCTCGAGCCGATTCCACGGGAGGGCAGCAAGCCCCAGCACGGAGCTGGTCGACCAGATCTGCATCCCAGCTGGGTCCTGCAGCCCCACCAACCTTGCCCTGTCCCCACAGGAGAGACCAGCCTGCCCCAGAGCACATCCTCCAGGCTGGGAAGGGAGCTGGGAATAAAGAGGAACCTCCAAATCCTCTGATGGAGACATCTGCTAATTGCCCCATCAGACCTTCCTAGCCATGGGAAGATGGGTTCCTGCCTGTTGCCAAGAGTCTTTGCAATAGTAGCTTTGGTGGTTTGCCTGGAGATGGTTTATTGCTCAGGTTTTCCTGTGTTTACCTCTCTCCTAAAATATCCAATTTCTTTAACCTCTAGGATTAGTTGGGTTTGTGGTGGGGAGCTGGGGGGACAATGTAGCTAGATGTGAATGCACAGCATTAAGTTTTTCTAGCCTGACAGCTTGGGGCTTGATAGGGTTGCTATCTGAGTGGTTTCCCTAATAAAAACACTTAGGCTGCTGGTGTTTTAGCCCTTTGAACTACCAAACTCTACTCAACAGAGGGATAAAAACTGCTTTGGTTTTTTTTAAGTGTTAAAAAAACCAGCTTGTTTTAAAATATGTTCACCTGGAGAGTGAACTTGCACTTCTGGAACTACTGGGCTGAGGGGTCTAAATGAATTTCGTGAGCCCCTCTCTTAAACTCGGGCTGATTGGAAACAGCCCTATGTCTTGATCATTGACAAGAAAGGTATCATCATAAAACAAAAGAAAAGCAACTTTATAGTGAAAATCATCAGTTTACTAGAAAAAAGTATCCTGAGAAGATACGGAGATAAACGTGTGTGAAACCATGACCTTTTTTCCAAATCAGTTATTACAGAGTCTTGGGGAATGTAACCCAAGTAATATACTATTAACATTATCTTAACATACCACTTTACATCAGTAATACATCAGTGCATGTTTGTGAAGCACCTTAACTCCCTTTGTTCTGCGGAAGTCTTGGGATATTTCTGGGTGGGTATAATTGCAAGAATGACATGGTATTGCCTAGGCACCAAAAGACCGTGACTTAAATAAGCAAACACATGTACATAGCCATTATGGAAGAATGAAATTAACATAGTCTTTAGTATAAAAACAGCATCTGAAATTGCTTAGCATGAGCAGGACACACCAGATGTCCTAAATGACATCTGCCTAGAGGCACCAGCTGGGCAGATATAGGTACCTATGTTTGACCAGGACATCCAGGAGCAAGTAAGAAACTGGTACTCCAGCTCCACATGGGACTTTTAACACTTATATGTGAAAAAAAGTTCTTTGCAAAAGCAGGCCGGAAAAGTTTTGACTCAGAAATATGAAGAATAACTGAATCTGGCTCAGTTTGGTTTGTCTATAGGAAAGAAGGCCTCCAAATAGGACTGGTTATGAGTTAGAACAGGACACTCTAAAAATATACATTTTGCTATAATCTAGAGGTGTATACCTAGAAAATGCACAACCACATTTCTCTATGAATAGAAATTCTGCTCACTGGTTTCCAGACTGCAATCTGGATTGTACAACTGACATCCCATTTTCACATGGGGGCCTGCAGAACAGAACCAGATTCCTTAATTTTACCTGGACATCAAGTTTTGAGTGGTCTAGAAAGAGTCTCAAGGCTATCTTCTGTTCCCCTATACAGGACTGAGTGTTACCAAGAGAGCATTGCAAATAAGTAGCAGAGGAAAAAGGAGATTCAGAAGGCCAATGGTTTGATGCAGCAGCATTTTAATGTAAATGCAAAGTGGAGTAAACATTTGCAGGTAGAATAATGCAGACTAGAAGGAGCGTATTTCCAGAGATAAGAAAACTAAAACCAATTACCCATTCCAGTGTGACGTATTTCATCAAGTTGTTCACTCTCCTCACTCTTGCTGAGTCTGACATTCAAACCCCTATATGTGCTTTGTTTTAAAACCACGGTCAATGTCAAACTGGGTAGAGGAAGTTAAAAGCGCAGACATAAGATGCAAAGACACAAGAATAAAGAAAGCATTAATCTAGGCTAAAGCACTATATAGGAATTAAATGTAGGGTCCTGGTTTTCAGGGGTGCTTCCCTCTCCAGTAGCCATGCCTGTAAATCACATGCCATATTCTTTCACTTCTTTGCTCATTCTTTTCCTGTGACTATTCCTTGTTTTAAGCTGATTAGATCTTCTTACAGAAGCCCCTCTGGCAAGGATGCTTCCAGTGAGTGGAATAGGTGTAGGAGCACTCTGGCACGCACGGGGGAGCGCACGGGGGAGCGCACGGGGGAGGACACTGAGGAGCACACGGGGGAGCGCATGGGGGAGCACACTGGGGCTCGCACTTTGTCACGAACTGCGGGGCACACCGATCAACACAGGGCTCCACACACTCAACGCCCTTCTGCACCGAAGCAATCCCCACGGCCGACTCTAAAGAGCCAGCCAGTTCGGCTGACTGTGTGGAGCCCACAATAGTTTCCTGTGGGTGGGTGGTGAGGATGGGTCCTGGGAAAGTCACGACCACAGGAGGTGGGAATATAATCACGCGGGAGTCTGGGCAGGTGATGACGCAGGGCTCATTGCAGGCAGCGGCACGAGGCTCAGGGCATTTCACATCACACGGAACAGAGCATGGCTCAGTGCACACAGTTTTCTCGCAGGACATCTTTTAGCTGTGCTGTAGACCTGCAAGGTACAGGAAGGAGCAAATATAAAATCAAAGGAGCTGGTAGGACAGGATCAACACTTGAGTTAAGCTAAGGTGAGCCCTGAAGAGACACAAGTTGGTAGATAGGTTGATACGCATCCTGTTCTGCTTTGCTTTCCTCTTCTCTGTGGCCTTTCAGAGCCCAATTTCTTCCTGGTGACACCAAACAACCTCTTTGGGACTGCTGCTTAAATAACATCTGCTTCCTTCTATGTAATTTGGACTCCAGAGGTGGAGTTCAGTAAAATTAGGGTAACACAGCACCAAGCATTGTAGAAATGGAAAACACATGAGAGGTTTTACTGTACCGAATTTACATATTCTCTGGGCTAAGCAGACAAAAGGCAGAAAGAGGTATATAATCCCTATGTTGTACATGAGGGAGTCGATCCCGTAAGGATAGCAAGTACTATGTTTTTAGTGCAGTTATTTTGTAACAGGTGGTTTAAATATAGCATATTTAGTATCAAGATCACTTGGAAAATTAAACAAATAAGAGCCTTTTGCAAGATCACAAGGGAAAAGCTGAAGCACAGCAAAAACTTGAAAGCAGGTCTCCTGAATTTAAATTTGAGAGTGACTAAAACTGTTCACAAACCTGGATTAAATTCTACACCTTCTTTCTTTCTTTTGAAATAAATTGAAGGGTGGAGAGGTAATTTGAAAAATGTCATAAAACTACATTTCGGGATGTAATTTCAAACTTATCCAAATGCCAAATCAAAGCATCAAATGAAGGAGCTAGTTAATCTGTTGCTTCAGATTAAATGGAACATTTTGGTTTCAGCCAAGGCGATTACTTATCTTTTGTCTAACTGAGCTGAGTATTAGAAAAAGCTGGGTGGGGCTCAGTTTGACTCAAGCAATTTTTCTTGGATTTTTATTTCTTTTGTTGTTTTAGACACAATGCCAAAATACCCATTATTCACCTAAACTTCTCCTGACCTTAAACCCTAATCCAGACACTATCTTCAGGTTCCCACCCTTTCATTCTACTACATCTATTAATTCTATGTTATTGACTTGACCTGCAAATCCTTCAGCAGAAAGCAAGCCAGAGAAAATAGATAGCTGAAAAACAGGCCTGAACACATAACATATAGTACAAAACATTTATAGTCGATAATATATTCTTACACAGCCTGTTGAATGTTTTGCATAAGACCACTGCTTTGCATAAACAGAACAAAAACACCCAAAGCAACTTCCTGAGTAATATACGCCTTAAGTAGACATTTTTCAGGGTTCTCTTTTCTTCTGCGTAGCTGTACTGACAGACGATTTAGCAAAGCCCTAACCATTCAGATTGTCAGCAAGTGCCTGAGAGGGTTCCAGTAGGGCATTTCCAAAGTCAGATCAGGAACCCTGTAGAGCCACATCCAGAGAGGTGCTGTGTCCTAATAGCTGGCTCCAGTCTGAAAGGTGACTGCAGCTATCTCACCATCTCAGTATTTTTAAAGCTTATCTCAATATTTACACATGATACCTCTGTCCAAAATTAGATGAAAATTGGAAGCCACAAGGTCAGAACAACACTGCCAGATGTATACTGCTGGCTAAGATATTTTAAGGCTACCTAAAGGCTATATGCATTAAATTCCCATAAAGTAATCGAAGTAGATGTCTTTAGTATTATCTAGATTTCAAATGTATCTTTAAACCTCAATCCATCAGTGCCTCTGAATGAATAATTAGCAAATTACTCTTTCATGGAAATAGACTCCTGAATATTGTACAGAATCGCAGAATATTAATCCAAAATTCAGCCCTGAGGTAAATGCAAAGATTTCAAAAATGATACCTCTTTTTTTTTTTTTAGGAAGAAAAAGTTATATCAGAATCCAACTTACTCAGTTCACCGAGGAGAAGTCAAGAGAACCTGCTGGAAGGTTTCTGAATCATGAATGGTTTTATATACCTTCCTGGACCACCAGGCTGATGCAAGAAAATAACGTCATATTTGTGCATTAGGTTCCATTACTCCCCAAACAAAATTTGACATATAATTACAGTAATTGTTTTGCTTACTGTTTGTGTTGATTATCCTATTCTCACCAGCACGTGACTTGCACAGTCCCATCCCTGGATTCCTTTCATTTCATGGTTTTAAGCATCAAACCCGTTCTTGCAGCCCTGGCAGTGTGAAGGCAGCCTGCAGGACTCAACTCAGGCTTGCATGAGAGCCCTGTCGGTGCTGCAGCTGGTCAGAGGCTCTGCAAGACTCATCCTTGCAGTTCCTTAGAAAACAGGAGTTTGTTTTCTTTGCTTAACATCATGACCTCCAAGAATGCATAAGAGCCTAACCTAGCATTAGCAGTAAGTATGCTTCCTAGTTTAAAGCTTGTTCCGATGTGTTTACAGAAACTGTAGTCACTGCATGACTGTAGTGTCAGGGTTGCCTTGGAGAGACACTCCTAGCAGAGCACGGCATTGCCCATGGTGGCCTGGCTCCTCATTTGATGTTCAAGTCTCTTCCAAGACAAGAATATAACACAGTGCAAGGGCTTGACATGGCAGCCATAGCCCCAGTTGAGCATGAAAGGTCTCCTCCTCTGCAATACAATTCCTGGCCAAGCCCAGGAAGAAACACGAGGGGTGAAAGCTCATTTTGGTTAAAGTGGGATGGTGAGAGGGATGTAGGAATTGCTCAGTCTGGTTTGGAATAAATCACTCTACCCTCAGTACCTTTCACGATGGTTATGGTCACAGCTGCATCAGGAAAATGCTTATGAGTGTGGAGAAGAGTGCTGCGGGAAACTCAAGGTAAGTGAGCAATGCTCTGGCCAAGCAAGGAAAGCTCGTCATTCCTCATTTAACATACAGGTGGGCCACGGAACAGGGGAGCAATTGAATTATTTAAGATTGCTCAGGAGGGCTTTGGCGATACAGAGGACTAAGAGTTACAGTACCAATTTTTGCCCAACTTGACCTGCTGTGATGAAGCAGTATTTCATGCTGTGTTTGAAGCACAGACCCGGCCCCCTCAGATGATATAAGTATAATACTATTTAAATCAGCAAATACGCCCTGATTTGGAAAGGTGAATATTTGGCCAACTTGTTTTAAATAGTGTGATTAGGATAACAAATGCAGAGCTGGCTTTTAATCAAAAAAACCAAAGGGATCCAAATTCCCAAGGTATTTATCATTGCCTGATTCAGAGAATCACGTGGGTGGCCCTGACATATATATTTTAAAGTGACGCTATGATTCAGTACTGTGGAGTTTAATACTAGCAGCTTGTTATTAACATCATAACATGACAATACTTTGCATGTATAAAACATTAGTGGGTGTTTGCAAAACTATCTGAAAGCATTTCCTCAGAACATTCCCAGTAAGTGTTCTTGCCTAGAGGATCCTCCAAAATCACTCTGCTTCCAAGAGATAATTGATAGCATAGAAATTGCAACAATAATAAGCAAAAATGTTGTATATATACGGAAATGAGGGAGGGGAAATGAACCCAGAAACTGTTCAATGTGTGCACATACACTTTGTTTGGGCTGGCAGGTCCCAAGATCATGGTGACAACCAGAACTGCTACCCAGCCAGAGCTACACACCTAACTTTTACCCACTGTTCTGGAGCTATGCAGGGGAGATGAGACGTGCCACTGAGAAAGGATTTGAATAGTATCTGTTAGGTGCTCTTCTTACAGGCACAACCCAACACATCCACCTCTGGCAGCTCTGGAAAAGTGTGGAGTGACTGGCATTCACCTCCAGCTCCTTTCAGCAGTGCCAACCCTGCCAGGCAATTTTTGCCATGACTCCTCCTGCTCACATGGCAGCATCCTGCCATAGCTTTTGCCCTGTATTTGGCTGTCTAATAGGCACTTGCAGCTTCAGCTGTTCATCCTTTGCCATGTTTCTGACTCAGAGGCATTTTCCACGAAGCTCCATGGCAGGAGCAGGGCTACGGGAAAAGCTGCTCTCACCCTCCTGGCATGAGCTCGCTTACCCAGAGCAGCTCCAGAGGGAGCTTTAGAGCAAGCCCAACTTTCTCATACATATATGTATTTATTCTCTTACATATATTTATTTGTTTACATGTATAAAATCAGTGATAAGGGAGTAATTGTACAATTGCTGTTGGTAAAGGATTTCAGACTTCAAACTGGTGAAGTAACAAATGCTGTTGTGAACAGGTAAATTCAATGAATATGTATAGCTCAAGAAGGTGAGCATTCTTCAAAAACAGTGCTGAGCAATGCCAAGGGCTCAAAAAAAAATTATTTGGGGAAAAAAACAGAATTATGGGAAATCATTGTGGAAGAGAACTAGTGAGGTTGCCCAACTTACACTCTCCCTTGAATTATTCCTGGAAAAGATTTGTCTAAGCTGTTCTTAAAAGTGTTCCAGTGCTGGGGTTCCATTGCCTCACTTGCAAATTTGTCAGCACCTGGCAGCTCCTGCAATTGGAAAGTGGGGTGGTTTTTTTCCCTAAAATTAATCTCGGTCTTCTTTGTTGCAATGTAAGATAATTACTTCATCTCCTGTTTTTCCACTGAATAAAGGGGATTTTATTGCCTTTCTCCTTGAAGAAATGCTTTACGATTTTATATTCCTTCTTATGAGCCTCTCTAAAATAAACAAATCAAATGTGCTGGATACTTTCTGTGAAGTAAGACCAAGCAGAGACTTAAACAAATGCAAGTAACTGCAAGGGGGGGAGATTTCTCCAATTAGGAAACACTGTAATTAGAGAAGGAAGAATGTGCAAGCATTTAATTACAACTATAATTAACCATTGGAATAATTTGGCAGAGATGAGTGATTCCTTACTGACTTGAAATCAAAAGTGGGTGTTCAGTCAAAAGGTGTATGATAGTTTAAAGAGAAATTATGGAATAAAGAGAAAGTACTGGGTAGTATTTTCTGGTTCATATTGTCCAGAAGATCCCTCCTGGCCAAAAAATCTGTAGGCACAAGAATACAAAATATCTGTTGTGACTTAAGGTACAATGTGGCACCAGCACCCAGTCTCAAAACCTGTCACTTCCATGTTTTCATTCCAGTTGATAGAACAGCACAAATAGCGGAGAAATAAAACTTTATGTGCACACATGCCAGGAGGAAAGAAGGTATTGCAAGATTTCTGATTAAATAAATAAAAAAAAATAATTGAAGGCTATACAATTATGTAATAAACTGTACAGTTCTGTCTATATTGACATTAAAATTGTGTCTACAGTTCATATAAGCACAGTAGACCTACTTTCAAGTCAGCTAGTATAGCTACTTTTGGCATCAAAAGAGTTTCTTCCCATTATCTTAAAATCTGGGCAGAGATCTGTGATTCACCTTCCTGCCACTATTGCTTTCACCAGGCAGCTGAAGTCTGTGAGGACTCATTGCTTTTGCCTTGCTTTTCTCTCCATTGCCTTTCCAGACCTTCAGAGGCATGGAAGAGACAGCAGCAAATCATATTTATTATTTTTATATCTCTGTTATTGCCTTTTCTCTTATTCACATTTAGGTCTTACACACAGATCCATGTGCTTCATGTTAGTCTGCAGAGTAGTCCAACCAGATTCATAAGGATGAGTCATGTTGTTACAGGAAAGTATCTTCATAAGAATTAAGAGGATCAGGGAGCACTAAGTCAAGAGAGAGCTGGAGGGCATGTGTGCACACAAATCCAAATATTCAGTGTTTCTTTAAGAAAAATCTAAAAACCAGAGCCCATCATGTGACCTAATTGTTATATTACAATCAATTAAAACTGATACTGTACATTCCTGTTTTCAAGAGGAGCATGTCTGCCAGTAGGTCATATTTCTAGGAAGGTGTCAGCTGATTTACCCATTTGATTCTATGCCAGGTGACACTGCTAGAAAATACTAAAGGATGTAGTGCAAAATTTGTGTTCCCCCATTAAACACAATGCTACAGTGTAATAAAGGGGCCTGATTCTCCTCCAGGACACTCACGGATTTCTCAGGGCCATTGCTGAATTACCCAGAAGATTACTTGAAAACACGAATTACAAGGGGAAAAAAAAGACAGTTGAGTTTGAATGCAACATAGTTTTAATGACAAGGAAGCACAGGATACATTTGGTGAAGACAGTCACGCAGAGCACAAAGGATGTTTCCCAGGGCTTTGGGAAGCGATGCAGATCCACGTGTGCCAGCAAAGTCGATCGCTTGGACATCACCAGGTTGCAGCTTCCCCTGTGAGGTTAGCACAGCCCAGGGCTGCTGGAGCGCAAGACGTTGCCCCTTCAGAAATAACCGGAGCTACAGCTTCCTCCACCAAACCTCCTGTAACTAGAGTAGCCCCCACCACTCTGACAGCTTCCCCCACCAAAGGACGAGCCTCCTCTGAGGGAACCCCCACCATAGGACGAGCCTCCTCCGAAGGAGCCCCCAAAGCCCCTGCCGTAGGAGCTGGAGCCGAAGGATCTTCTGCCTCCGTATGAACTCCCATATGACCTGCTTCCTCCGTATGAGCTCCCCATGCCTAGGGAACTGCCCCCACCATATGAGACACCCATCCCTAATGAACTGCTTCCTCCATATAAACCCCCAGCACCAAATGAGCCCCCTGATTCAATAGAGCCCATTCCCCCTGAAGACCCCCCAATGGGTGTTGGCAATGAGGTGCCCACGAAGCTCTCCTGAGGGCAGGAGCTGAGGATGGGGCCTGGGAAGGTGATCACCACGGGCGGTGGGTAGACCACGGCACGGGAGTCCCCGCAGGAGGTGACACAGGGCTCATTCCAGGCATTCACACATGGGTCTGGGCAGATCACCTCGCAGGGTGAGGAACATCTGCTGCTCATCAGCTGTCCTCCTGAAGACATCTTTTGTGATGTAGATAAACCTGCGGCACAGGTTAAGGAGTAAAAGTAAAATGTATATGCAGCTCTGTGCTTTTACACAACTGCCATGGTGACACAAGCTGTATGTTTCCTGATAGAAGGAATTACTTTCTTATAAATGTGAGAACTGCTCCTGTGGAGATATCTAACCTTATTCCAGTCTGAAATACTGTTCTTCAGTATGGTTAAAGCTAAATAATACAGACACAAATACAACTTCTCTTGCAGTCCAATGTAGCTGCCAGTAAAGAATATACCTTTCTAAAGCATCTTTAGCCTGTCTTCAGTCTGAGAGCATATCTTATTGTCTTCCACCACTAACCTCTAATTCTGTTAAGGACAAATCACTAATTTATTCATCTCAGCTGTTGGGTTCTTTTGGAAACAGATTTGACAGACCATGTAGTTATAAACAGAAATCAACAGCAGTTCTTGCCATATATATGTGTGTGTGTGTGTATACACATGTATTTTAATAAATGCCAAGCTGTAAGCTGTTAAGTTGTAACCTCCTTATCAAATTAACAGGATTTAATTGACGCTTTCCCTTTGTGGTTTGGAAGAACACAGCCTCACATTTTAAGACCTGCATTTACCAATGGTTACTGCTGAACAGCTACATAAAACTTATCTGTTTAAGAAATAAAACAATACTGATATTGCTGATCATTGCAAAGTACTGACATAGAATTCATTCCCAAGTTACACACTGATAGCAACATCCCAGTTAATATAAAGGAACTTAAAGAAAGAGTACTTACCACGCTCACAGAGAAAACTAGACTGAAGAGTTCTTGTTGGTGAACCTGGAGGAAATGCAGTGCTCTTATATACCCCTTCAGACTGCTAACAGGATATGCAACACGCTTTTGTACATGGGGCATAATAGTTAGCCAGCAAAACTTTTTGCTGTATCAGCTACTTCTAATTGTAATAATTGTTTTGGTAACGGATAATGATTAGTAAATCAGCTCCACATCATATGATACGCGCAACACACCCTTTGTCTTACTTTAATCCTGGAATATTTTTTATATCCATTTTATGACTAGTGCCATCTCCTGACCTCATTTTAATCGCAATGGTAGTGAACTGAGCTCCATTTGCTTAGGAATGTAAAGGCATCAGTCTTTCCCTTAAGCAAGATAAAAACATCAGTTTGGTTTTGTCAGGAGAAATATTTTCTGTTCTGCAGAAGATTTCAGTTAAATTTAGAATTGCACAGAGTTGGGAAAACTGCAAATTTCATCTTTATAGCTCCTCAGATGGGAAGGGTCATTTTTTCTGCCTGTTTAACATCGACCCAAGTAACTGCTTACAAAAGTGTTTAATCAAATGCCCACCATCACCCAAGTAAGTGCAAGGAAGCACCGTGTGAGAACGTGGAGTAATTTTATTATCATCCTTCTCCTTTTATCACCTTTCAGGAGAGCTGCAATATTCTAGCAAGACACACTGCTGTTGTCCAGGAGGCATCATTTAAGAAAAAAATAAAGTCTTTTCGGATATGGAATGGATGCATGTAGAGTGTATAAAGATTATTTAATCTAAAAAAAAAAAAAAGCATCTTAAGAATGGCAAGGACTATTTTTTTCAAGAAAGCCACAGCAGTATTCCTGGACTAGTACTTAAACGCCTCATATATTAGGAGACAGAGATACAAGTGCATAAATAGGAAGAGATATCTCTAAGCAAAATTTCCTTTATCAATAACCAGAAACATAGTGAGAACATTAGATGTGATCCATATTTTTGTGTGGTTATAACAGACAAACATCACGCAGATTAGTGCCAGTGAATTCAAACACCCAACTTAAATGCTTTTTTTCTAAATCAAAGTAAACCAAAGTAATTCTAGATTTTGACTCTCAGTCATAGCTGTGGGAGGAAAGCAACTGCAGCCTATCTGAATCTAAATGGTTGGTTTTTCAGCCTGTTCCACTTTCATTCTATGTTTAATGATTATGTCATTTATATCACCAAATTTCTAGTATTTTCAAGTCCAATCAGAAAATAGAGCACAGGGAGCTTGTATGGTTAATATCTTGCATCAGAATGCGAACGAGTCCTGTCAGGCATCAGTGGGCAGCCCTTGATTTGACAGTTTTGCTAGTCAGCAATTCTTCATTAACTCCTCAGCTAATGTGAATCTTCCTGCTTTCCTACAGTTGGGTTGAGAAATATCAATTTACATGAAGAACCCTGAGCACTGCTGCTGTTTCTCACATTTCAGCACCACTGGCAATCGGTAGCACTTCGATTAACCACCCAACTATTTGCAATCCAGATTTTGAAGAAGAAAAATGGAATATTGTGTACAAAACCTGTTTATCAGCTTGATATAACCCTCACATGCATCTAGACTCATTCCAGTTTCAACTCCAGTGAGGGTCAGGTATCAGCTGCTAGGTGACTTGGTCAGGGTCAGAGTATAAAATAAAACACGAGGTGTGTAATGCTTGTAACGTGACTTGGAATAAAGTTGTGATCATATCACTTAAGAGAACAATTAGAACAATTAAAGAGATAATCCACACAGCAAAACATAGTTTGGCAATGTGTAGGAAGCTCTTGCACAAAACATGGCTCACGTCCCACTGGTGGTCTGAAGAGGTATATAAGAGCGCTCTGAACGCTTCAGTTCCATCAACGACAGCTCTTCATCTACACTTCTCCAGACCTGGTGAGTTGGATCTCCTTTGTTCTCTATATGAACCATTAGGAAAATATTTTCAGTCTTTAACTGAGGACTTAGTCTTCTGCAGAAAGTGTGATGCTAAACAATGTCGTTTGCCTTTTGCCATACATTGATTTTTATAGTCATTTAAATGTATGTCTTTGTAGACACAGTCGATGAATTATAAGACTGGATTTTCACAGGCACTTGGATCAATTCAATATTGTCAGTTAGCTGTGTATTATAATCCAAAATATCTTGAAGACGAGCTACTTCCAAAGAGGCATGGAGTTTGGCTTTGCTCTCCTTGACTGCCAGTATTTCTAGAGCAGCAGAAAGTATTTTGGGAAGTACCAGGTGTTAGTGCATGCATGTTCAGAAAAAACACATGAGAGAGAAACCCGAATCTTTCTAAACACTCTTCTTGTACCCTTTTTTCATGCTGGTGAAAGACATCAGAGCAAGCTTCTTTCCCTCTGGCATTTGGGCATTCTACTTATGCTTTATCTCCTGCTGCAGGTTTATCTACATCACAAAAGATGTCTTCAGGAGGACAGCTGATGAGCAGCAGATGTTCCTCACCCTGCGAGGTGATCTGCCCAGACCCATGTGTGAACGCCTGGAATGAGCCCTGTGTCACCTCCTGCGGGGACTCCCGTGCCGTGGTCTACCCACCGCCCGTGGTGATCACCTTCCCAGGCCCCATCCTCAGCTCCTGCCCTCAGGAGAGCTTCGTGGGCACCTCATTGCCAACACCCATTGGGGGGTCTTCAGGGGGAATGGGCTCTATTGAATCAGGGGGCTCATTTGGTGCTGGGGGTTTATATGGAGGAAGCAGTTCATTAGGGATGGGTGTCTCATATGGTGGGGGCAGTTCCCTAGGCATGGGGAGCTCATACGGAGGAAGCAGGTCATATGGGAGCTCATACGGAGGCAGAAGATCCTTTGGCTCCAGCTCCTACGGCAGGGGCTTTGGGGGCTCCTTTGGAGGAGGCTCGTCCTATGGTGGGGGTTCCCTCAGAGGAGGCTCATCCTTTGGTGGGGGAAGCTGTCAGAGTGGTGGGGGCTACTCTAGTTACAGGAGGTTTGGTGGAGGAAGCTGTAGCTCCGGTTATTTCTGAAGGGGCAACGTCTTGTGCTCCAGCAGCCCTGGGCTGTGCTAACCTCACAGGGGAAGCTGCAACCTGGTGATGTCCAAGCGATCGACTTTGCTGGCACACGTGGATCTGCATCGCTTCCCAAAGCCCTGGGAAACATCCTTTGTGCTCTGCATGACTGTCTTCACCAAATGTATCCTGTGCTTCCTTGTCATTAAAACTATGCTGCATCAGTATGTTCGCCTAGTGTTTTCTTTTTCACCTTTTCACCTACAAACCATTTTGATTATGAAAAACGTTGCCATTAAGCCACCTGACATTTTGCCTTAAATCTTTAAGAGACTGTCAGGCCCCTTTAGCTGAAAGCAGGAATTTGGAGCAGTGGAAAACGTTGCACCCTGTGACACGTTTCAGGATTCATGCCACTGAACTGGAATTCTGCTTCCTGATGATGTGTGATTATCTTACCTCCTAGCTGCAGAGCTACCTAACGATTGCAAAAAATTAGCTAATTGTTTTCAAATTAAGCCTGTTTCTTCAGTCATATTAATGTTTTGCTTGGAGGTGATGAGTTTCTTGTCTGCAATCATTAAATAAATCACAGATTAAAATTCCTTAACTTCTTTAAACGCAGGAAACTTAAGCAATTGCTTAATCATATGAGTATCCCCTAAATTCTTCTTTTTTCCTATCTCTAGAAAAGCTGTCAATTAAAAATTTTTTATTGCCATTTTCACCTCATTTTTAATAAGGTGAAAGTTTTAACATTTAACTTTTTAATAAAAGTTAGATTTGTCAAAGTGGGACCAGGAATCTATGACAGGGACATTCTGTGTTCTGGCCCTGCTAGAACTGTGTATCAGTTCATCCTTCTTGACTTTCCGAACATGAACAATTTTGTAGTTCAACATGAAGTATAAAAAAAAATTTAAAAATCTTTCTTTGGTTCCTGATCTCCCTTGTGTTTTCCAAGTAACATTAAATGGAGCAGAGCCAGGTTTTAACAGATCTTTAGCATTCAATAGACTTCTCTTGGAGACTCACCCATCGGTCTCCTTGCATTTCTGCTCCCAGCACTAGCTATGGAAAACAACAACACAAGGCGTTAGTTCTGGTCTTGTGTCACTCATCACTTACGAAAGTCTCTCTTGCACACCCCTGTGATATGAAAGCATATTATGCTGTCATATAAATGCAGCCCTTTGATGGAGCCACAGTCAAAAGAAATTCCTAAATATCTTCAGGTATTTCACACTGCAAGTTCAAGGTGACAAATCTCAGAAATCAAGTAAGGCTTATATGGTTGATTTTCTTTGTTTATCATTCACAGTCCTCAGAGAAATGTATTGTTATATTGGTTTGCATTCTTTAGGCACTCTTGACAATGTATTTAAGTTGTCTAAACCTCAGACATCTCCAGGGAACCATGATAATTTCTATAAACTGATTCTAAGTGGTATATGGTGACAGAATGGATGAACAAACAGACTCCTTCAGAAGAGAAGAGTTGGGGTATACCAGAGTGTAAAATAAAAAAACCTTATGAATTTCTAGTCTTCAGCTGACCATGTCTCATCTTTTACACTTTTTTTCCCCTATACTTTTCCCCATCGGCCAGGCAGAGAGAATATTAAGCAGCCCGACCTCTTCTGAAAAGGTCTTGTACATGTGGCATTTTAAATCTCATCCTTCATTTGACATGAAATGAAACAGCTGCACTGATGAAAAACGATTTATCTGAGGGTTGTGTGTGGCAAGTGACTTCTGTTTGCTATCTGTTCATACACCAGCACAAAGTATTGAGTCATCAGCTTCAGAAACCTCTGTGACCTACGGAGAAGCACTGCTGAACTGTTTTGTGTGCTTAAATTTTGAATGCTTCATTCAACCACCCTTTTCACAGCAACATTATTACTTAAGCAATTACTTTCATATTACCATGAAAACACATAATTGTTGCTCACAGACTGTGTAACCAGCTCTAGAATGCCTAATGAGCTAGCGGAAAGGATAGGACCAAAATGGTCTTGCGGAGAAAGAAAAGCTGAACAAAATGTGATGATGCAGGAGGATTTTAATACAAACAAGAAACGGGGTACACTGCAAAAAGAGATGGCACACAACACAAAGCAGACATTTCCTCAGTTCCAGGGAAGGGCACAGCATTCACTGCCTATGAAGAGTCCATTTTCCATTGGTTGTTCTTCTCCTGTCACAGTTTTATTAACAATCTCTGTGTCAGGCGTTTCAAATTATTTTTTTTTCTTACATTGGCACAGTGAAAATAGCGATCTAGCATTGTGAGACAATTAACAGAAGCTATCATTAATAATAGACAAAGTGAAAAATGCAAGAAATAGGTGTCGGCCCAGTTTTCAGAGGTACTGAGCAAGGGTGGCTCCCGTTGATGCAATGGGCTTTCGCCATCTGAAAGCCAGCCCCAGCTGTGGATCTGCATCTTGGGTTTTCACCTCCTAAGTTGTTGTGCGGGTATTCAGGCTGCCTTAGAATGAGCCACAGTTTCCAAGGCGGGAGCCACAGATGCTGCTGTAGGACCTCCTGCTGTAACAGCCCCCCATCCCCAAGGAGCCTCCATACCCAAAGGAGCCCCCAGATCCAAAGGAACCCCCAATCCCTGAGGAGCCTCCATACCCAAAGGAGCCCCCAGATCCAAAGGAACCCCCCATCCCTGAGGAGCCTCCATACCCAAAGGAGCCCCCAGATCCAAAGGAACCCCCCATCCCATAGGAGTTCCCAGAGCTATATGAGGTCAAACCACCATAAGGCTGGGGAAATGATGTTCCCACATAGCTTTCCTGAGGGCAGCTGCTGAGAATCGGGCCCGGGAAGGTGACGACAACTGGTGGGGCATACACCACGGCTCTGGAGTCCCCACACGATACCACACAGGGGCCAAGGCTGCTGCTGTAGGCACATGGCTGTGTGCACGTCACATCACAGGGGGGCAAGCACCGGGAGCTGATGTTGCAGTACATTGTTCTCAGGCTTTGAGGTGAAGCTGGGAAAGACAACACGTAGTCAGGAAACCATCACAGTCAGGTGCCGATGGGTGCCCATCACACACATGACAGCAATGGGGTTAGGTAGGCAGATTAGATCCTTGTTCATGCTTCCTATTCCTCCCTCAAATCCTCCTGTCCTGTGATCCCTTTTCTTCCTCCTTTCTTGCCCCTGTGGAGGATGCCTAGGACTTTTTTATTCAGTAAGGTTTAGCTTTATATTTGCTTTATATTTACACCTCAAGTTTGAAAGACGTAAGAAAAAATAAAGTAACTCTTAAAATTCTATCTTTAAATGTAAAATTGACTCTTACCACTGTCTGCAAGTTATTGCAGTCAGTCTCCTATGAAAAGTAAGATTTCACTGCGACATCTTATCTCATTGCTAAAATCACAAAATACAGACACAGGCAAGAGTCCTCATTTAAAACTATAACTACAGAGACATGACAGATATAAAATTATTAGTTTAAATCAAACTCACCTAGAGCACCAAGACAGGTAAGTCAGGAGAAGTTTTTAGGAGACTCCTGAGATGTTCCTGCTTTTATACCTTTTTGCAGGCAACTCTAGGGATGTGAAGCATCTCATAAAACTTCTAGCACTTACCAAACTATGGATTTTCTTTTCTGACTCCTCTAATACCTGTAATTATTTTCATAGTTTCTAATTAGTAAATCATCCACAGACCTACACAACATCTTGTGTATTATATGACTCTCATATAATAAATTTGGGCTTTCTATTGTGTTGAAATTGTACAGCCAACTTCCTATGCAATATCATTCTGCTGACTACATGGGATTTACAGCAGAAACTGATCAACGCCTGCGTACTGTTTTTTGTTAACCACTTACCAAGAAGGGGCCCCCAGAAAGATCAACCCTTCAAGTCTGCTTTCAAGAATGGCCTGACCCCAGTGGTGAGCAGCAGGAGATTATTTTGAAGTTCAACCTCACTTCTAAGTTTGAGATCCACCTTGGAGCAAAAAGACCTGGTGATCTTTGGGCATGCCCCTGCAATGGCCCCACTGGCATTCTCATCACAAGGCTCTCAGCATAACATCCCAAAGTGAATTTTGATACATACTTGGGTAAAATTACTCAGAGGGCTCAGAGCTTAGAGGAGATGTCATGTGTCACTTCAGTCCCATTTATCTATGTTTTGAAAGACTTTTTGCAGGGCCTTGTCCTGGCCAGTGCCCAAGAATAATTTGTGAGGCCCAATTCTGTCATGGTGCTGTATCATCCATTCAGTCAATAGGTACAGGCAGAGTTGCAAAGAATGCTGACCCCCCCATCCAAGGTGGGGTTGGACGATTCCATTTGGGAGGTATTATACCTAAATCTAAGGCTTACAAATAAACTGTGGGACTGACACATCGGTAAGCCACCTTCCTTAAAACTGTTAAAGAGAAGTAAACAGAGAGATCAACTCCTGTTCCAGTTGGAACTAGAATTATGCCAAAAGGATATTTTCCATTAAGTTTGAGAAAAAAGGAAACTGCTGGATGTTGGATGCATGTCACTCAACATAGGCCTGTAAATGGATCTCTAATTATGAATTGAAATGAAAACAATTACAAGGCTGAGAAGAGTATCTTTTTCTTGGTAAGTGACAAGAATTTAGTGAATAATGGATGATTTCATACCCTTCCTATTGTCTGAGAAAGTGTATAAAAGAGTAGAGAACTAAGAAACCTTCTATTCTTCCAGCTCCACTGACTTATTCCTCCAAGACAACAGGGTAAGTCTAACTTCATTGCATTTCTTTGATAGCTATAGAATACTTAAAACTTACTTTTTTATCTTGCAGAATGCTAGCAATTTTAGAAAAGCTGAGGTAAAGAGAAGAGTAGATTTAGCAAGAATTCTTAGAAAAGCTGGGGGAAAGGGAAGAACAGAGCAAGGAATATTCTATTACTTTCCTCTGGGGACTTTCTGAAGCTACAGGCAAATCTTCCTGTAGGTCTACTTTGAAAAGAGAATGAATGGGACTTTTCTGAACAAGTAATTGTATAAGGATCAGGTAACTTAGTCCCAGAGAAAAGAGCAATATTTTTAAGACATTCAGAAGAATAAGAGATGTGGTGGTACACAAAGGAAGAAGAACTGAGAAGCCTTAAAAGGGGTCACTCAGGAAGGAAATAGCAGGGAAAATGGAGACCGTGAAGGAGGGTTGAACTGGGAGTTGATGAGCAGCTGGAGAAGAAGGACAAGGTGCACCTGGCTCATACTGGGAACCTGTTGGCACCTGACTTTGATGGTTTCCTGACTATGTGTTGTCTTTCCCAGCTTCACCTCCACTCCCCAAGAATGATGTTGAACAACATTGTCTCTGAGTGCTTGCCTGCCTGTGATGTGACGTGCACACAGCCATATGCCTACAGCAGCAGCCTTGACCCCTGTGTTGCATCGTGTGGGGACTCCAGAGCCATGGCGTATGCCCCACCAGTCGTCCTCACCTTCCCGGGCCCAATTCTCAGCAGCTGCTCTCAGAAGAGCATTGTGGGAACATCATTTCCCCAGCTCTATGGTGCTTTGACCCCATGCAGCTCTGGTGAGTCCTATGGGATGGGGGGCTCCTTTGGTTCTGGAGGCATGTCAGGAATGGGGAGCTCCTTTGGATCTAGGGACTCCTTTGGGTATGGAGGTATGTTGGGGATGAGGGGTTCCTTTGGATCTAGGGACTCCTTTGGGTATGGAGGTATGTTGGGGATTGAGGGGTTCCTTTGGATCTGGGGGCTCCTTTGGGTATGGAGGCTCCTTGGGGATGGGGGGCTGTTACAGCAGGAGGTCCTACAGCAGCATCTGTGGCTCCCGCCTTGGAAACTGTGGCTCATTCTAAGGCAGCCTGAATACCCACACAACAACTTAGGAGGTGAAAACCCAAGATGCAGATCCACAGCTGGGGCTGGCTTTCAGAGATGGTGAAAGCCCATTGCATCAACGGGAGCCACCCTTGCTCAGTACCTCCGAAAACTGGGCCCACACCTCTTTCTTCCATGTTATGCCTCATCTTCTGTCAATAGCAGTTTCATATGATGGCTTCTCTCTTTAAATTCTCGTTAGTCTTGTACTATGTCCTTTCTGGTGGAGCGGAAATGCTTCAGAATTTGCAAGTGGGACTTTGCTGCAAAGATTTCAGCTTTACCTTGTAATGTGCAGTGCCTTTTATCATCGACATGGATGGTCTGGCTGCCTTTGGACTATGGAATAGACCTTTAATGAACTGCACCATTCTATTCTGTAGCACTTATTTCATGTCATATTAGAAGTCTTGTTGAGTGGTATTACTAGCTTTCTGGTTTTCCTTTTCTTCCATTCTGCTTTACAACCTAGTTTTAGTGAAAATGACCTCAGTGGGAGTCAAAATAAGAGGTGGAGCTCCACATATGTAAAGGGAAGTAGAACTCAATACCTTGATGAGCGGCTGCATAAAAGCACCAATCCCTCTGTTCTTTCTGCATAGGGAAGTATTTCTACACATTGTAGTGGCCGAGCCTGGAAGGAATCAATCCTAAGTAGTCATTTCAATTTGAGCACATTTTGGATAATGTGCTTTGCAGAGGATGAGTGGTAATTGTACCTACATTCAGCTTCACGCAGTTGCACTCGCACAGTACTAAGAGGATCGGTCAGTGATTTTGAGGCTGAGCCAGGAATGTCTATATAAACTGCCATACACGTGACTTCAGTGAAGGTGTTGCCTCACAATTTACAACGGGGAGTTACACGCCCCACACAGTTCTTACTCAATAGTAATGACAGTGAAAATTGCTGGGGCATGGCTGCTACAATCTTATCTGTGGTGCACTAGAGCAAAGTCAGACATTCCTGAGCTGAGACTAAAACTGGAGTCACAACAGCTCAGTAACTCATTCCGTACTTTGGGACCCCAGTGTGTACACAGACATCTCTGCACATGTCTTCAAGCAGCTGAGAATACCAATTCTGCACTAGGAGAAAGGATTTATGCCCAAATAAAATCAGTCCTGCTTTTTTAACAATCAAAATATATAATTACTTAAGTCTGTGGATTATGATCCAACTAGCAGAATATGATTACTTTGCTTGGTAGGCTTCTCGTAAAGTAATGGCATTACTGCTGGGTGATATAATTCAAGCAATATTCTGTTAATGTTATGGTGCAGCGCATTGCATGCAAAAGCCCACAATATAAGTAGAGCTATTTGAATATTTTGCCTAAGATTTTCTGATTGAAATTTCCATTTCATCAAAAGGCTTGCAGACATATTATCTTGGAGATCTGTGTAAAGGATATCAAAGAAAAAAAAATTTAAAACTAGATGCAAAGTTGTGGTGGAAGAATCTGTTTCTCAGGCAGTTCTGGCAATGATTGTGCATGAGGCACTTTGTGATCCTTAATTCTGAGAGAGCACAAGGGCATCCATGTAGCTGTTGCCTGAGGGATCCCATGGTGATGCTTAACAAGCTCAGATCATTTACTGCATAAATGCTTCAATTAAGTTAACAAACCACAAGGATTAAGACAATCAAAGGAAGGAAATGAATGTTATGCTTGGCACAGCAGCACTTGCTCAGCCTACGCACGAGCCCTCTCTTGTTGTGAACAGCAGCACAATAGAAATGGTTCCTAAAGAAAAATATTGATACAGCTGCTAGGGAGAATTTCTGAGCTTACTTCAAGGCACATCACAGAGTGCAAGACTTGCAGTCTGATTCTCAATTGCGTACAAATAACTTCTTCCCATTCCTTCTGGCCCTGCCAACCCACAATACTCAGATCTAGGCTAACCCATTTCCCATTGCAGTCTGTAATCAGATAAACTATTTTACCATCAAGACTAGATAAATCAGAACACAACTTTTCCTTCTGATGGAGTTAGGACCTGTGCAGTCATTTCAACCCCTGCTGAGGGTTAAAACAATTTCCTCAGGGATATTCAAGGAATGACTGGTAATGACCCTGAGTAACTGACCTAGCTTCAAAGTTACCTTGGTTTTTAGTGGGAGCTGTACCAGACCATCTCCAGAGGTCGTTCCAACCTAAATTATTCTTTTATTCTGTTCTATTTATTAGTATGTATACCATGGTATATATCAGAAAGGGGAAAAATACCCTATTGAAGAATTTCTGACAAATTATGTTGGCCATACAGAGGAATTAATTCTTCTCTGATGATAGTCCTCGATTAATGCATAAGAACTGATGCATAAAATTAACTTCTTTCAGACTGGTTTGTAACTATGAAACTGCAGTGAAATGAAAGACAGAAAATGGTGCTTTGATGCAACAGGGCTTTAATACAAACAAAGTGGAATACATTCTTGCAGAATGAGGCAATGCAGAGACAAAGAATGTAATTTCCATTTCAACAAGGACTACAATCAATAGGTCATTCAGAGGAGCACAGGGCTCACAAGATGTTCTTCTTTCAGCCGGACACTTTCACAGTCAAGTCCCATTACTTGTTTTACTCTCTTCAGGTTCAGAAAGAACAAAACATAACATGAGCAAACGACAAAGTGAGGCAACATTGAGATGGTAAGCCTTAGATAAAGCGCAAAGAGATCCCAAGCAACCCCAGCTCCTACTGACGTTGGCTGGAGCAGAGGCTGCTTGGCATGTCTGATTTCCAGGTCTATGTCAACTACTAGTTTGTATCTTATTCTTCCTTCAGTCATTACTCTTTCTTAAAGATTTAAAATGGCCCATAGTTTCCATAGCCATACCTATAATACCCTCTGGAAAAAAAGGGGAAATAATTTCTACCAAATCCTGAAAAAAATGAGTTTCGGTAAAAGCTTCCCAAACGGGAGATTCCACCACCACATGAGCCCCCCCCACCATATGAGCCCCCTCCCATGCCACCATAAGAACCGCCTGAACCATGGGACCCCATCCCATAGGAGCCGCCTCCACCACAGGAGCCACCGGAGCCCATTCCTCCACCTCCGGAGCCCATTCCTCCACCTCCGGAGCCCATTCCTCCACCTCCGGAGCCCATCCCACCCTCAATTTCAGGTATGGCAGTTCCCACATAACTTTCCTGAGGGCACGAGCTCATAATGGGTCCTGGGAAAGTCACGACAACGGGTGGTGCGAACACAATTGCTCTTGAATCTCCGCATGACCTGACACATGGTTCATTCCAACAGTTGACAAAGGGTTGTGAGCACGTCACTTCACATGGCGGAGCACAGCGGGAGCTAAGCATCTCTCCGTAGGAAGACATCTTCCCAGAAGGCAAGTCAACCTGAAAGGCAGAGAATGCACTAGCCTGGTAAAGTTACAACCAGAGGAATGAAAGAACAAACTGTGTTATAGTAATGTGGGTTGTATAGATGTGTTGAACGGTATTCATCTGAACAGATGCAGATCCATATGTCTGAGCTGTCTACACTAAAGAGTCAGTGATTAAAAAAAAAGTGAAAAACCATCACCATTTCTAAAGCACACCCATTCTACTCTAAAGTAGACTTGTGCATTACAGATTTCACCAATCAAGTGAGATAAATTGCTGGGTAGAAGCTTCTAAATCTACTCCCACTCCTCTCTACCGCTCCATTGCCCCATAACCTATTCCCAAAATGAGTTCTGGGAAGAATGTCTCTGTCTTTTTCTCACATCATTGCCTTAGCTGTGCTTTTTGTCTGGGAGTCAGTCCTATCCTGATAATGTTTTTGGAGTGTCCTGTCTCCATAGATAGATGCTCAATTCCTAGGAATTGCTACCATCCACATTTTTTAAGCTCCCATTCATTTTTTCCACACACACATGGCGATGCCTATAGTCACCCTATTTGCAAGTTACAGTTTCCAAGTAAAATGTTTTTAGACAATAAGTTCCTACCCTAAAATAAAGTAGGATATATAACCTCATATTAACGCTACCTATAAATCCTCGTCTATAATTATGAACTGATTCAGTTAAATCAGACTTACCCAGTCACCAAGAAGAATAAGTCAGCAGAAGCAGCTACAGAGACCTGAGTTACAAGCACTTTTATATGCTGTGACAGAGAATAGAAATTGGGAGATATGTTTACGCAAGCATTCTCTACATCTTGTGAAACAAAATGTTTTCCCCTGGTGATGCCTTCCTTTGTTGCAACTCTTTTGATAACAGCTTATGATTATTAGATAATTTCCAATCCCACACAGCATGATGCGCACACTTCACCCATCTTGTCTTTTCGATGAAAATCTCACAATAAATTGAGCTTGCTTTTCTCTTAAATACTTGGTAATACTTGTGAAGGTAGCTCAGAGATGGATAAACTACATGCTGCTAGCAAGCACAGGGTTCCAATTTATCATTTGTCATCTCAGGTAATAATAACCAGTGGCCTTCTGGGTTTTTCCTCTTTAAAGCTAGGAAATCTTTTTATATTAAATAGCCATTAGTGTCCATGGCCATTGTGTACTCACTCCAGGGGCTTTGGGACTGGATTTTATAGCTTGGGACTGTCCTTTGGACAGATGTTCTCCTACATGACTGTACCACATCCCAAGTAAGGAGAAAGTAAGAGATACCAAAGCAGTTCACAGACTCTTCTGTGAGCACCAGGATCAGCCACAATAATCAATTAGAAATTCAGCTAAGGAGAGGCACCTGTCCAAGCTTTTACAATTTATCATCAGTTCCTCATCTCAAGGAATCATCTCCTTCCAAGCTGCCTTCAGAATAAACACCAAAAAATACTAATAACTATGAAGAAACTGAATTTTCCTTTCTGAGTATGCTTGTTGGAGGCCAATATGAGGAGAGGAACATTGGAGGAACATGGAGAGGGACTAGAGGATTCAGAGGAAACATTACCTGAAGTACAGGTCTATAACCTCAGCTGGAATAAATTCACAAGGCCTGACAAATGCCAATACTGTGATTCACATAACCACATTTATATAAAAAAGACCTCTTCACTATTTCTTGAGGCAAACTAGTAAAACTAAAGCTAAAAAAAATACAGATTATTTTATTTATATTTCATGGCCCTGAAATGAAAATAATGACCAGAGGAATGTGTGCAGCCAATCGAGATGTGACAGCAAGCTGCACAGAATAATATGACTCACATAATTTGTGAGAATGAGAAGTAACTAATAATTACAGCAATTGACAGCTGAAGCAATTAAAGGAGTTACCAAACCAAATATTTTATAAAAGTTAATAAGGACCTCATTGGTTTTGAGGTTTTTCCAATGTACAGAAAACTTGTTCAAAACACAGCTTCTTAACACACACTGCCAAAACTCACACTGGCTTGACCATCCATACGGTTTGCTTTCTGTAACTGATGCTTTTCCCTGGCAGCTTTAAGTAAGGGGAATCCATATTTTACATAAGGTAGAAAGCCATAAGAACAGATACAGTCTTTCAAGCTCAGCCTGTAGTCAGCCCTCATACTCTACTGATATCCTTTTAAAAATATAAGGTACAAAATGCAAAAAAGTAATGGGCAATAGTCCAACATCCCTCTTCACATCACCCCAACCTCAGCTGCCTTACATCAGAGAATTCTTTTAAAGATAGAGAAATACATATCCCCCCTCACCAGATGAAAGCTAAATACTTCTGAAAACATGAAGAAAAAACATCAAGGATTTTGTATTTTCCTCTAAAGAATTTGTTGCTTCATATACAGAGCAACAAACTTACATAAACCAGCAGTCTGGCCTGGCTGAGGAATCCCAGACTTGGTGCTTATAGCTTTAGATTTAAACTCACCTCACATAAAGCAACTCTGAAGCATTATCTGAAAGATTCCTCATCTTGTTTTTTCTAGCATGTTGTTATCATTGTTGTCAGCTTTATTGATTTTCTGGTTTTAAAAATCGGAGTACTGTGCTCTGATCCTTACACAGCTGCTTTGCATACTAAGATTAAATCTTAAAGAGGAAGCTGGTTTAATTGCTATTGCTCTCACCTGTGCCATGCTATAATTTTCTAAATTGGTCTGAAAGCTCGCTTGTCTGAAAGAAAATAGCCTATATTATTATCACAGATTGTAGCAAAACATTACCCTTAGCCTTCATTTTTCCACAGATTTTATCGTAGGAATTCCGGGCAGATAGTGCTTGCAAGAGAATAACAAACACCACCATGCAGCAAAATAAATAGGCTAAAATATGGGAATCATTGTGCAAGAGTGCAAACTGAAGGCTGCTGTGGATCCTGGACATCCACCTTTTGGCATAGGTTTCCAGTGTGGTCTAAGAGCAGTTTTCCAAAACTGCTCAAACTGGAGGGTCAATATTACTGAGTGCTTTTTCATTGCCTAACTGCAAGACTGAAGATGAAATAAGGAACTAAAGGACTAGATCACCATTGTCTGCTCTTTCATTATCTGTATATTCAGTGGTATTATATTGCTCAGACCATAGTAGTATCTCAGTTTCGTATTTTTATGTTCATTGTAAGTTGTGCATTACATTTATTTGATTCTCTTTGTTCATTCCTATTAAAAAAAAAATCTTCTTTTGTTGGCAGCCTACTCCTCTCCCTGTGTTTGGACCTGTTGGGGATGATTTACTCAGACTGTGCTACTGTAATTATAGGAAACCTCATGACTGTGAGCTGAGCAGAGCACAAGAGAAAAAAATTAGAAAAAGAGTCTAGACTGCTGATAGAATTTGTAGTTTTCCAGAAAAACTGTTTCCACCAGTTCCCAAAACCAAAGGAACTTCATGTCTTCTTAAAAATCATACCCACACCTGCCTTCTGATTCTTAGGCTTTATCTTATATTTATAACAATCTTCTCCAGTAACCATTTCTTAGAATCTAAAACCCCTGTTTGCTTGTCCTGTCAGTCACTCAGTAAAGCAAAACAAGTCATTGTGCCTGAAAGTTGGACTTGGTTGTGTAACTATGTGGTTGCCACAGGAGAAAGGAGGACATAGGGGTTACATTCAGTTCCAGATTGAGATAGTTACACTTGGGTGTCTGAAAATACATACCTGAGCTTCTCTTACAGTCAGCAGACACATTTGGTGGAGTCTGGAGACCTATCCATGCATTCACCTTTCCATAAATGCTCGCATGTCATCAACTGAGCAGTTCTGTCATCTCTTTGAAGTACTGTCTAGCTGTCCTTTGAGGGCACTGGAAGTTTGGAAACCCCACTGATGTGGAGACCCTGTATTCAGCCACCACTGCATGTTCCAGTTTCCATTGGCACTAAGATTACTTTCTTCTATTTTTTGTCTTTTCCACACTCCTCGCTTAATCCCATTTCAGCAAAACTCACCCTGATCCCAGTGACCTCAATCTACACATCTCCCATTTGCATCCTGAATACCTAGTCTCATCTTTAAGTATTTAATGGCAAAATGCAGCTCTCTTGTTATATGGATTTCCTCTCCTATGGATAGGTTTGGTTGCATTTCCTAGCTACAGTGCAACAAAACGTGGCAATTAAATAATTATACACACAAATAATTCTGAAGCTGAAGAATTATTCCCCACCACTAAATGAGATTTGCTCGGAGCTCAGGAGTAATTATACTACTGCAACCTTACCAGGCATCTTTCATCTTAAAAAGAAAACAGAACTAATACTCTTTAATATATGAGTGCTGCTCTCCTCAGTAAAACCTGAGGGTATGTATGTGAAATTGCAGCCCAAGGTATAACTACAGCTTGCACGTCTGTGTATAATTTAGCTTTGTATAAAAGCTGGCTGTCCTGGTTTCAGCTGGGATAGAGTTAATTTTCCAATGTATACCTCTCAGGCTGCACACAACATACCTATCACCCAAGCATGTTTTCCAGGTCAGAGCTACCTTGCTTGACCAGAAACAGGGCTGTAGGACTCTGAGGGCTACTGGGTCATCTGAAGTCCCCAGGTGTGTGAAGAGCTGATGCAGCAGCATTGATAAGGCTGCTGAGTTGCTCCATAAATCAGCCCAGCCCAGCCCTGCCCCACCTCATCCCACCCCATAAGACCCAGGCTTTGAGGACCAGACTTATACTTTCTTCTCTGTGTCTGAGTTGCTGCAAAGTGAAGGGCCTCAGTAAGAACCAAGAGGCTTGCAGAGGTGAGAAGGACATAGTGATGTGCACCCACTGGAGTAGGAATTGTGTATTCAGATAAAGACAGCCTGGAATAGCACTTTTGTCCCATGACAAAGGGGGAGAAAGGGGTGTGGGGTTAGCTGGGCCTTCTTAAAATGCAAGTATGGTAGAGATGTGTATAGACCTGTTTCTTAGAGAGGTGGGTGCTCATGAGTCCAAGTTTTGGGTTATTTAGAGTGGAGTGCCTTGGAAATTCCACCCTTGTAAGTAATCTATTTTTAATACTTTATTAGCGCTCATGGTATGTGCTGATACTGCCAGAGCGGATTCATATTTCTATATCACCTCATGGCTCACAGAGGTGTGGTGCTAATATCCAATTTAATAATCTATTAATTCTAAAGCTATTAATTAAATCTTCATTCTGGTTCATTACCTAATTAAGCCTGCTAATCTCAGCAAGAAAATCTAGCAGCTGACTTTTAGTTCCTTCAAGGCCATTAGACTAAAAGAGTGTTGATCTGGTGGCACAGAACCCTGTTAAATTAATTTATAGTTGAGCTTAGAGATAGAGAAGGCTCTTCTCGCAAAAGGGAAAGCAGAGCTCTGCTATCTAGAGGAAATATCTGAATTATGGTGCCAGGTCCTCTTCTGCTGCAAATATTTGTATAGCACTGTTTCTTCCAACTCAGGTCAACAAGGCTAAAACTTCAGCTTGAGTAGAAAGCTGCCACAAAGGCCAGTGCACTCCTACTTTGCTCCTGGTAACTCATGTCACAACTTGAAAAGGGATTTAAACAGTAAAAGCAGCCCTGCACCAGCACCTTTTCTGGGCATCCCATGCAGGATTCATTCTGCCCCTTCTGTGTCTGTCCCATGCCTTCATCTCCCTGGCCCCATTGTAAATTTGGCTAGTATGTGATATTGGAATTATAATGACAGGCTATAAATAATAAGACTAATAATAATTAGGTGTGTCTGAGTTTTAAATCCACCCTTATGTATAGAGTGTCCTTAGACAGGTTAAGTGGCTTTTAAAGGGCATCAGTTATCCCGTAATAAGGTGATAATTTTCTCTGCCATACAGGTGTAGAGAGAAAGAAGGTTTGCAAGAAGCAGTGAGAAGATGATGTGGGATGTTATAATGACAATGAAATGTGGCATCCTTTATAATGCCTGAAACAGCAGGGGAAGGTAGAGGAACAGCTGGGCTCCCCTATGCAAGGCAATATGGGTAGAAAGCTTTGAAACAAGCAGCGTAAGAGAAACAGATGAAATGTGTTTGTGGGAGGCTGTTAAATGGCAGGCAAAGGAGGAAAGACCAAGAGTGAAGGCCAAATTGGCAGAAAGATGCAGTGTTATCAGAAACGTTGGGGTTTTTTGCTAGGCTATTAGTCAAAATGGCTCAAGATATGGCTTAGGCAGATGAGTAGAGAATATGGAGGGTTCTTTGAAAATGTGATGTGTCAATACACACTGAATGGACCCAAACGACATGCCTGCATTTCATTTGGACAGCAGAGCACTATGGTGCACAGTATGGATATTATACACCAATTTCTCCAAAAGGGATCGAGCTCTAAGTTCCTAGGCTGAATGGTTAATGGCTCTTCCCTAAAAAGCCTCAGCAAGGCTCTGGGAGGACAGACTATTTTGTGCAAGCTGCTTCATTCTCAAGAAGAACCAAGTTAGTGGTTTGGTTTTGTTTTTTCTTTTTAAAAAAAAGGAATAATTTGCAAATCATCTTCAGCAGATGAAAATCGCTTCCTGAATCCCCTTACGCAACTACATTATTGTTAAACTCCTTGAACTGCTGGACTGGCTGTGGTGTAGATAGCGAGTCAAGACTGGGTCTTTTGGACTGGAGGTTCCCGATAGCTCCACCCTGCTGATGACCTCATTACCAAATTTTTCACAACACTTTTTGCATGATCCAGGCAATCAACAAAGCTTATATCTCTGCCCTGCCTCCCAGCTTATCTAGGGTGTGACGCTGAGACAGTTCACAAACTAATCTTCCACGATATAGTAATTACATCTTTATATTGGATCAATAAAGTAGGGCACATGCTAATGTCTGCAAGATAAACAAGCAGATTTACAGGAGTTCCCATCCTGTAAAAGGAAAAAATTAAATATAAATACACCAAATATTGGAGGGCTTCATTTTAGAAAGAGCAGATCTACAGGGCGCAGGGTTCGTGTATGGCTGCTCATCTCCCAGGCAGATGTCCACGTGAGCCGGCTGAGCAGACAGCAGATCACAGTGGAGGTGAAAGCCTGGGAGCTGCAGCAGACCATGGCAGACTGTCTTGTCAGAGGCTGGCAGCTTCCCAAGGAGACAGGGCAGGGTAAGCAAGGAGACTGGCAGGAATCCAGGCTGCTTAGCATGTTTTCATATGATATTTTAACATTGCTGTAAAGCTTTCTGCAATCCCTTTTCTCATTGAAGAAGTCTCTGGGAAAACAACTATATCTGGATGTGGCTGCATGGGCTGCTTGCAGAATAAGGTG
Organism: Ciconia boyciana; assembly: GCF_034638445.1. NCBI lineage: Eukaryota > Metazoa > Chordata > Aves > Ciconiiformes > Ciconiidae > Ciconia > Ciconia boyciana. The sequence goes on along the minus strand of NC_132959.1, from coordinate 1,563,437 downwards.
CACACCCTGATGTTCATGGGTATCTGCCTCCCGAGGTGAGGGCAAATTGTTAAATAGCAGCTCTCAAGACACCAGCCCAGCAATGGGGAATTAGAGTTTAGCCAGCTTTCACATTTCAGTTTTAGGGACAAGTTTACCTATGAATTTTATTTCACTTCTCTTAAACTGAGTTTTTAACTTGCAAAGACTAGCAGAGGTGCCCAATCATAATTGCAGTAATATTCTTCTTGGGATTAAAAGGACAATGCTTGCACTTAAAATGTGTGGAAGTCTTTAGAGGAATAGAAGCTTAGAATTGGTGGGGAAGGGGAGCAGGGAGTAGCTGAGGGGGTTTCCTGATCCAAAGTAAATAATAAGGAAAATTTCTCAGGGTGTCATTGCTTTTCATCTACTTATTGCTTTTCAGCTCACATGTCAAGCCCTGAACTCTCAAAACCACAAGCTGTACTTAACAACACGAGAAACAAGTGAAGGCTGTGAGATGAAAGTGAAAATGTACAGCCTTGCGCAAAGGCATGTGAACAGAGCTGAGGAGTGCAAGAGGGAGTTGATTATTTTCTCACTTCATGGATGAGCAGGACTGACAGATTGGTTTTGATGTTTGCCATCTAAATTTCACCAGTAGGTACCTGAAAATCGAGAGTAGAAGAGAAAGAAAACGAGAAAACCACCATGGTAATGCAGAATAATTTTTAATGGGAAGGGAAAGAACAGAACAAGACTGCTAGAATAAATAACAGCGTAAAGGGCACAGTTCCAGATGCAGATTCTGTCACTTGTGCACTGCATTAACTTCTACATGCAAGTGGTACATTTCATCAAATACTTTTTTCTTTTTTCTTAAATAAAATTAAATATAGAGGATCAGTTTCTTTTCCCCCACACTTCTTCCCTGCAGTGAAACTGAAAGCCAGAAACAAATGGGGTGTGTGTGTGTATACACATTTCTCAAAAGGAAAAGTGAATTTCCTGGTGACTAAGTCTCTTAAATGCTAAGACCAGTCTAATTAGGTCTCGCAGTGAAAGGGTTTGTCATGTCTCAACTGACCACATTTGTGTTGTTCTTGAAACAGCTGCTGCCTTAATTTTTCTGGAAAGCAATGGAAAAGGAACAAATTGTTCCCAAGAACCAGTTACTGTTTCAAAGGTCAGGTTAACACAAATTAGGACAGGAAGCATTTTATTACTCTAATCACCTGCCTGAGAATGTACCTGAGGGAAAAAACTATGAACTTAAGGTAAAGCCGTAATTTAAAGAAGACACGGGTAAGTCTGCTTTAGAGAGGCAGTAGGAGTCTACGAGGCCTTTGGACTTGGTCATTGGGGTTGGTATCACTATGTTATGCTTCTGAGGTCTCTGTCCTCATTTGCTGTATCCGTATTTTCAGTTTCCGGCTTCTCCTTCTCTGGAGCATGCTTTTCCCTCTCGCTCTCAGACAGTTGGTAGCATCTGTAGCTGGGTCTACTGCAAGGATGCATCCAGTGGGAAGAAAACACATAGGAGCACCGTGGTGCACACTGAGGCACGTAATTTGGGATGAATCTCTCTGCAGGTGGCTTTGAGCACAGGACTTCTGCTCTCAAAGATGTCTGCGGGGCTGGTGCACCTTGCTCCAGGACTGCAGAACTTCCCACTACTGTCTCCTGCGGGCACGTGCTGAGGATTGGCCCTGGGAATGTCACAACAACGGGAGGGGGGTATATAATGACTCTGGAGGCTCTGCAGGATACAACACATGGGCCATTGCCGCTGGTAGCAAGAGGCTGTGGGCACTGCACGTCGCACGGGTAGAAACACCGTCCTGTGTCCCACTCCCCACGGAAGGACATCTGGGAAAAATGGTGGCAGACCTGCAGCACATAACAGAGACCACAGGCATGTTGCTCAAAGCATTTGCAATCCGCGCCCTGCCCTTCGCCCTGCAGACCCTTGCACCTTGTGGGGGGAACTCCTGCTCTTCTCTCCTGTTCCCCTTGCAGGGAGGGTGAGGCACGTGCCACAGCTGGGGATATGCTGTGGTGGAGAAGAAGGTGCAAGTAGAAAAGAGTGCAGCTCAGGTATTTTAGTTCTAGGGGCTGTGCAGGTAACGTAGATGCTGTAACAGAGACAACAGGAGCCTGTGATTTCAGGAAATGAAGCTCACAGTTCACAACAGGCTTGTCCCCTTGCTCCACTCACCCCATCATCCTGAGTCCTTCTCACCCTGCCTCCACCCTCCCAAAAAGGACCCTTAGGCCTCTGGGTTTAACCAACCTCCACCCCATTTTATCACTGCTATCCATTGTCCCCAGGCCATTTCCAACTCTGCCCCCATGCAGTGCCTCTTTTCACTCTCCCAATTACAGATCCCGTCTGGGCAGCCACCAAAGACAACTGGAGAGGTACTGCAGCTGTGGCCAGTGACTTCAGCATAGCCACTGCTCGTGCCATAAAGCCACTGGTCATACAGGAATGGGTATTTTATATCCCTGTACCGGAGAATGTCATTGCCTGGGATTATTTGTTTGTCTCAGTAATAGAGCGTGCCCAGCCCTTGTTAGAGTAATTATGTAGTATAGGATTCCTGTGCCTCTGCTGAGATTGCGCTGGGCACTGTATCAGTGTCCTGAGAGGTTTGTACAGAATAACAAGTCCATGTTAGGCAGGACTGGGAGGAAAAAACACTATCCCAGCTCTGCAAGCTGGGGACTGCTGTGCGGGAGATGGAAGGACCTGATTTCGGTGCCGTTCTGCATGCTAGCCCCTGAGCTCCTAGGAAAATCTTGCCTCCAGGTATGTCCAGATCGTTTGCGGAGACCATTCGTTGCAGAGCCAAGAACTTCATAGAGATTTTTGGTGCCTACCTTTTTGCCTAGACTCCGAACCCATCTTTTAGGTCATTCAGCTGGAACTAATTACAAAAATATATTATGGGATTTATCTGTCAAAGTTAAAAACTGCATGATGTAGATGATTACCTATAAAGTAGCCACTTTATTTTTGTCCCTGGAGAAAAACAGGCACTTTCAGAGTGCAGGCAAGCTCATCCAGAGGTAGGTGTTTAAATAAGTCATGTGAAATGTCTGTTTCCGTCCACTGATTATGATGGAAAGGTTAAGGGGGATCCCATCACTTATCTTGTTCAGCTTTTCATGTCTGTCAATGCTCAGCATCAGATGCTCTCGACAGAAAAACCCTGAAGTCATGGAGTATGAAAACAATTGTCCTTGCAGAGTTTCTTCTTCCTAACAGTGCTATGATAAAGGTGTCTTAACCCAAAGAGAGAGGCTCCAGCCATGAACAGACTGCATGAATGACCAATTGAAAACTGAGGAGACATCACTTCTTAGTGAAATGAACTCTTTGTTCTAGTTGTGGTTTGGATGCAAACATCATCATTCTGGCAGGAAAGGAAGGAGGCAAGAAGATTTTAGTCCCTTATTATCCCTTTGAAAACTAAATCTTGTTGATTTATGAATAAAAACTTTTGGAAAACAAATTTGAACATCTCAGATCTCCAATTTTTTAATGAAAAAATACTAATACTGAGCAATGTGATCTAGTGGAAGATGTGCCTGCTCATTGCAGGGGTGTTGGACTAGATGAGCTTTAAAGGTCCCTTCCAACCCAAACTATTCTATGATTCTATGATATCTAAATTCTACCTGAATAGAGCTTAAATTGCCTTTTGTTTTGGATACCATGTAGCTATATACAGTTATTTGATAATAACAAAATTGCACTACTTTTTTTTTAAGAATGCCAGTCCCCATATTTTTAAGGCTGCACATGGTCCAAGTATACAACTAAATAATTTCTAGCAGACTTTTCGAGAAACAATCTCATTAATATTTTTAGAAACCACAGAGTGGCTTGCTGTTAAACCCAAGCTCATGTTAAAGCAATGTTTTATTCAATATAATTAGATTGAGGTGAATGGGACTTACCAGCTGTCCAGGAAGAAGTCAAGAGAAATGGCCAGAGGAACCCTGAATCCTTTGAGTTTTATATGCTTTCTTGAACTTCCAGGAAGATGAGACAACGTTTGTGCATGAGGCCTTAATTACTTTCCAAACAATTTTTCCTGCATGTGTAACACTTATAATTACTATAATTATTTTAACATTGTTTACTGGCATTATTCAATTTTCTATGGTACATACTGTTACATGCTGTGGGGTTCCCTTCGTATTATATTCTTATGGTCTAAATTAATTGCTGATGTGATTCTACCACTTCTGTCCGTATTAACGTGGGGATGCAACTCACTCCAGTTTGTTCAGCTTTGACTTAAACATTGACCCCGTGAGCAGTGGTTTGCAGGCAGCAACCAATGTATTGCAGACACAATGGCTACATCTGCTGCTAGGTGTGGGATTTTAATTCATCCCCCTAAATCCACTGTAGCATTTAGTTGGAGACACCATGGGGTTCATCCCTGTAAGTGGCTTGGAGGAGGGAGGAGTGGAGAACAGAATTTTGCAGACTGCACATACCCCGGTTTTGTTCACAATTAAACTGATTTGGTTACTTGCTTCCTGTACTTTGTTTCACTGACTGTTGTCACAGCTTCAGCTGGAGGATGTCATTCTGCTTGGGGATCCCCATTCCTACTCTAGGTACTGACCAGCTGACAAGTGTCTGGCTCCAATCCCCATGCGTGATCAGAAGGCTAAGAAACATAACCTCTGAAGGATGCCCACTTACAGAAGAGAAGACTGGAAGGAGATAAGGTAATAATTTCTGCAGATAAAAAGTAGATGCCAAGGTGAAAGAATTTAGCTGCCATTTGCACTTGCTGCAGACAAGAGAAGAAGTCATGGGCTAAAAGTGCATCAAGGGAAACTTAAGTATGGGGAAAAATTTTTAATCACGTGGCTACTGATGTAGGCTGCTGTACTGATTCAGCTACAGGAATTGCTGAATTTTGTAGAGCCTCACTGAATTCCCAAGGATTCAGGTGGATTCTCAGAGTTAAGAGTCACATGTTCAACTGTAACAGGCTTAGCTGAAGCCACCTTTTAACTCATTTTGAAATGATTGCTTTTGAATGCAAACAGAAATCCATTGTTTAATGAAAATGCAAAACACCTTGAGTTATCAAGGCTTGAAAACAACATCCTGTTTATGAGAACAACTAAGACACTTCCATCAAAAATTGCATATTCTAAAGTTGCTATTAGCCCTGAGGTGTTTGTCTCAGATAACATACTATTAATATTATAATGATAAAACACTTTCCATGCATAAACCAGTAATGAATATTTTGAAACGTTTTGATGTTCCCTGTTGTGTGGAAACCTCACCTCACCAGTCTCTAATTGTCGGGATTATTTTCCCCGTCCTCTCACAAAAGACAATGAAAAGTTCACACACGGTTATCCAAAAAGCCAGGCCCCAAATTCATAGCTCACAACGGAGGCTAACTCCATTGAGCTCTGTTACTAGAGAATTCTGGCAATTTATGTCAAAAATCGTATTTCATGTTCTTTGACAATTTCAGGTAGCTTATGGATCTCTTGGTAACTTCTGAACCAATTTCTCATCATACCCTTCTTCCTTAAAAATGAGAAAAGTGTCTGGAAAAATGGAAATTCCTGTTTCTATGCCACTTTACCTGCAGAGCATCCAAATACTCCAAATTGGAAACTCATTTACACCTCCCAGTCTTCCTTGTAGGAAGAAAAGACAGCAAGGTTGCCATTTAATTTTTAGAAGTTATGATGCCTTCTGCACAAAAACACCTTTGGAAATGGGAGTAGAAACACAACGCTAAACATCTTACGCCTCTTAATAACATGGGCAATGTGGAGTTTGTCCAGCTGGGGGATCCTGCACTAGAACTGCTTTGGACAGCGGTTGCATGGAAAGGCTGTGCAAAGTAAGCCCAAAAAAAGAATAAGCCGCTTTGTAGCTCACTCTGTCGCTGTCCACCTCGGAGTGGAGCCTGTCTTTGCTCTAAACACTCATTTGGTGGGCGAAGGTAGCAATAAACTGTCCCTTCAGTGTTTTCTTCTCCAGGGCAAACATACCCAGCTCTCCCAGCCTCTCGCTTCTTGCACCCAGCACCCTGACCACCCTGCAGACTTCATCGGACTCGCTCCTGGCTGTCCATGGCTTGTGCTGAGCACCCAAAACCAGACATGGAGTTCTGGATGTGGCCTCCTGAATGCCAGCTGGAGGGGAATCAACACTTTTCTGCAGCTGCTGGCTATGCTCTGGCTCAGGCAGCCCAGCCTGCAGTCGGCTATCACCGCCACAAGGATGCAGCACTGCCTCATGTCACCCTTTGGGCCACCAGGACCTTTTTCTGCAGCACTCATGACCTCTCCAGGAGCAGATCCCACCTACTAATCCATTTGATGGGGGAGACCAGGGTCTGCTGCCAGAGCAGGTAGTGGGAGGAGAGAGGGAACAGAAGAGCATAAAAACCATCCTCATGCAGAGAGCCAGTAAAAGTTCAGGCACCATTTAGTGGTTGCTTTGAGATATCAGGGTTTTAAATTATCATGTCAGCATAACCCCTTTATCAGGAGCAAAACCACAGAAACAGAAGCTCAGATTTTTGAAAGGAAACCCTTTTCTGCTGATCAATACCATCTTCCCCATGCTAACTGAAGGGGAGTTTGGATCCTTTTGGGACCAAGAGCGACTGAGATCAACAGAGTCTTTTAAACCATGCAAGTGGGATAAATGCAGGTGGGAGAGCTTACCCTGGGCTGTGCCACCCTTGTGCCTTAATTGTGAACCTCCATCTCCCTCTAATGGCTGCAGGCCTCTGGGCCTCACTGCCTGTTCTGATTGTGCTGGTGCCTGGGTTGAGCCAGGGTAGAGAGGAGCCAGGTTTTTAATAGACCTGGTATAAGAAAGGGATTGATCCCCTGTTAGATAGTCAGGAGGGAGCTACTTGCCCAGGCCTTTCCTCGTTTTCATTTAATTCCCCAGGGTTTATCAGAAGTTAAAATGAATTATCTCTCCCCATGGGGAGCAAGAGTCCTCCTAATCCTGGAGGAATGCTGGTAGCATCAGTCTCTGTTTTTACAGGCAAATCTATCACTTTATTAGAAAAAGGAGTCTATAGAAATCCTGCTTGGTCTGTTTGGGGCACTGCAGAGGAAGCCAAGGAGATAGGAGGCAGTTTTCTTGCTGGGATTTGCCCAGGGAGCTGGCTGAGCAGAGCAAGGCAGCAAAGCAGCGATGGGAAGAGCCGCTGGTTCTCCGACTAGCACCTTTAGATGGTGGCAGAGAGCTTCTGCTTCCCCAGTGCTGCCTCAGCAGCACCTCCTGGGAGAGGCTGTGGTGTAGGGCAGGTGTGCAAAGACATGTGCTTTGGGACTTCGCCCCTTACATATATATATACTAGGAAATCAAAATACTGACCAAGCACAATAACTATTTCCTGCTGTCTACGAAAACGTTATTGTCAAGGAACAGCTGGAATTGAAAGTTAGTTTTCCCTCTGGCTGCAATTTTATAACCACAGACTATTGATGCTGGTCACCCATCTGATGCAGACAGGGCCAGCTCAAGGTCCCAGCATCAGAAGAGACTTTCTGCAGCGTCCCCTCTCCCTCCTGCTATGCCAGGGACTATCCCACACAAGCCATTTCATAATCTGCTCAGCAGCGGTTTGTCCAGGGACAAAACTGCAGAGCAGGGGACACCTGGGGGAAGCTTGCCCTGGTCCCAGGGTGCAGGACGGAAAGCTCTCCTGTGTGACCTGCGTGCAAATGAGGTGTGCTCCTCTGCAATGCTGGTGCGACCGAGGTAAGCCTGGATAGACAGTAAACTGTCTGAGGGCTGCTAATGACTCTCATTTCTTTAGTCAAGCCTTCTTCTAAATACCACCCTGCGCTGCTTCTTTTACTAGGTCTCTGAGTAACTTTTCAACACCAAGAGCTGTTCCCACAGATGGCAAATCTAGTCTTAAAAGTGTGATTACTGCCGTTACTTTACACAAAGGAGTGGTATAACAACAAGGAATAGTTTTTTCCAGTAGTAGGTATTAGAAACAGCTTTAAAAAATGGAAAATAAATCAGACAGAGAGCAGGAATCCAGCTGCAACCTGAGTTTAATATGACTGGTACAACTGGCAAATATAATTGATCCAGTCACAGTAAAAACCTCTCGGGGTGTGAACACTGTAACAGGGTTGTATCGGTTTGAAGTTCAAAGCCTGAGCACCTGCTCAGAGTTACTTAACTTCTCACTAACATCTTTTCTGTTGCAGGAATAACTGAAGCGTGGTCAAAAAAGAAAGGCAATGCACTCTATGAGTTTAACATGGATACAATAAGGGGTAAAATAAGGCCAAAGCTTCACTGGGGTTTAGGAATGGGATCGGGGGAGAAAAATAACCTCAGACCTCAGCTACACAGCTCATTGTTTTCACAACTACTTCTTTATCTTCTTTACCACAGCCATTTTGAAGCACAGCGACTCTTCTTGGAGTGGCTTGAATGTTTCACTCCCCCTGCATGATGCTGTGTCGAGTGCTGGGTGGCCCGTGGGTGGAGGCACTTGGACTTGCTTAGGTGTTGTGTCGATGAGCTCTTGTGCTTGGCTCCTTCCTGCAGCAGCGAGCATTTGGCTGTGTGTTGCTGCGAGGAGCGCTCCTTTATTCCCTGCCCAGGGGGGCACTTGGGCACGTGTGGCTGCGGCAGGCACTTGGTTACATTCTGCTGCGAGGAGTAGGTGGTGACGCACTCCTGGGTCGGGTAGCCCTTCATGCACTTCTGCTGGGGGAACCCGCTCACGTACTCCTGCAGGAAAGACTGCGTTATGCATTGCTGCGGGGGGCACTCAGTGACTCCCTGCAGCGGCAGGGAATAGCTGCTAGTCGTCCCCTGCAGGGACCGGAGCTCTGTGCCGTACCGCTGCAACGAGCATTTGGATATCTTCTGCGACCTGCATTCGTCCTTGCACGAGGATGAGTACTTGATCCCACATGGTGGGAACTTGAGTTTGCCCGGCTCTGGACACCTGGGTGCGCATGGCGGGAGGCTCTTGGCCATACGCTTTTTCTCAGCGCGGCTGGTCTCACAGGGCTGGAAACTCTGCATTGTGCTCAGCTTCAGGCTGGGCTTCCTGCAAGGCAGAAGGCGAGTGGTCTCGCAAGGCTCAGGGTACAGCAGGACACACTCCTGTACATAGGGCTGACAAGACAGCAGAGGTGCCTGGGTCACGCTTGGCTGTGGGCACACATAAGTGAAAGGTTGCGCGTAGCTTTGCCATCTCGGCATCGGGCTCTTGATCACGCTCACTGGGTGGCATGTGGTACTGCACGCATCGGTCTGGGGTGTGCACTGCTGCATGCTTTCGGTGACATACCCCGATCCCGGCAGGTAGAGGTGTTTATACCGCTCCCCATAATAGTGCATGGTCATGCAAGGTGCTTATGCCTGAAAGAAGCAGGAAAAAGACAGTTCACATAGGCATCAGCTATTTTTTGTGAGGCAAGACTCAGAGTTTCCCTGCAGGCATCTCAACATGGCAAGCCCGCACCCTAGCTCTCCTGAAGGTCAGAGGCTCTCAGTGACTCAAGACCAGGCCGTGATTACCCAGGTGAGGAGAGGAGAGTCTGTTCTCAGCTCGTGCCCCCACACCCTTCTCTTAAGAGCCCAGAAACAATCAGGGATTGGAGCCAGGCAAACTGGGGTGTTTTCATGCCACCCTTCAAAGACCAGCTAAGTGTCCATCAAAGCATTTCACCAAGAATTGACATTATGACCATCTGCCTTATTTCCTGGAAACCTCCTGTGTCCCCACTGGGACATCCTTTCAAGTTTATGTCCCACAACACCCAAGCACCACAGATGAAAGGCAAGCCAAAATTAAAGGTATGTCCATGCTGTAATACTCAGGTGTGGCTGCAGTTCATGCGGGCAAACCCAAGCTGAGGTTATATTAGCTAGCTGAGGGTAAGGATAGGTTTGCGGCAGCACAGAGCTCAGCACGTATGACCTGCCTGCCTGCCTGCCGATTCCTGGTCCCACAGGGGTCTGCTGGGCTGGCAGTGTGTAATTACAGGCTCTGAGCTTGCTACCGTAGCATCAGCTTCGCTGCCTCTGCAATCCTTGCAGTCCCAACTTCATACCATTGTGTAGGCATCTTCAGCAAAAGAAAAGAGGCAATACAACAGGACTGTTTCTAAGTATTTGGTGAAACCATAACAGGGAAGGAGAAGCTATCAAGGCAAAATCTCAGCTGGTGTTAACTGCTCAAGCTTCACTGAGTTGAGAGAGTTGCACCCATTTAAAGCAGCCTCTAGTCCTGCACTACAGTCGTACCAAGCCATAGTGTCCTGGTTTTGTTATGGTAACCTGAAGACCCACTGTCGAAGTGCCTGGCATAGCAGCTCTGACTGATAGTGAAACCTCATCCTGGCAGCCCCTGTGCAAGCAGCACGAAGGGGAGTCTAGCCAAGACCGCATCCCTGAGGAAGGGACCAGGTGGCACCATCTGGAGGTCCACACTTTCCTCCTGAAACCACTGTGAAATGTCTCACTTTGCCTTGGCCCTGGGAGTCGTAGGACAAACCATCCCATCTCATTCCCCACTCCGGAAAACACCAGTTTCAGGGAGTTTTCTGAGTTTAAACAGAATTATTTTGAGCACAAGAGGTGCTGGAACCACTGACGTGCAAGGTACTCTGATCAAAAATGTTTTTTTCATTTCAACATTGTTTGGAGATTAAGGCATAAATGACTGTAAAGAAACTGTATTTTCTGAACACCCCCAGTTCTCTCTATAATTACAGTAAGGCGTTTTATCTTCCAAAAGCCTGTTACTGGGTGGCTGTTACCAATAACAATGCTGCGTGTTACTACCATTAGGAAAACTTATTATCACTACAATTATAATAATCATCGACTAATGAAAACAACCCATTGAAAAACAATGATAGCAATTGTTACTGCTACGTGTACAATGCTAAAGTATCTGGTGATGCTCATCAAGATAAAAAGCTTCTAAAGCAGGGGGGATTATTTACTTCCAGGGATTGTTTGCATCTCAGACTTATTTTTATCATTGCTAGCCTAGATAGAAATTTTAACATGTTCAGACTTAGCTAGAGAGCCTCTCTGCTGACTTTCACATTGGCACTGAAGTTGGTCAGCTTCTTGCTATTATCTGAAAAGTTGCTCTGTTTAAATCCTGTAAAACAGCAGAAATTTCTCCACACCACTTCCTTCAGAGGAGTCGCCTTTTCACGTGCAAGCTCATATCTGACTCCTGCCAGCGTCGAGCCCTTTATGTAGTCAACAGCTGCCTTTGGACTAGAACTAACAGAAAGTGTAGAAAAGCCCACAAATCCCACTCCTGACTTCACAGTCCATCTGGAAGCGCTTTCCCAATATTCTTCAGTTTAGCATGGAGGAGACGCTCCAGCCGTTAGAGCCACGCATGCTGGTGCTGAAGGCAGCATCCCCCAGAGGATGCTTCTCCGCGAGTACACAGGCAGGACCTCTGCCTGCTCCGGCCACCCAGGAATAAAACAGCATTTCAGGAGCTCCATTAAAAGCCAGACTTACCCACTTCATCAGTGAGAACAACCGGAGAGAAGTGCCTAGGAGAGCCCCGCGATGGCAGAGCTTTTATACAGTGAATAAGTGCCCTAGGGGAGTGAGGCGGTTTGGCTGGGTGATGCTCTAATTGCCTGCCAGTCCTGGCCGAGCCACGTGCAGCTTCACGCCGGCAGGAATGGCTGTCCTCGCTCTGCAGGGCTGCCATCACTGGCTGGCACTGCCGGGACATCTGGCTTACCTGTGAGCGTCGTGAGGGGGAAAGTCCCGATCCAATGTGCCAAACCAGTGAAGCCCCTGGCAGGCCAACACCACCCTGTTGCCATGGGTTGTTATGTCAATGAGAGGCTGCTCATTGCCCTCACGCTACGAATCCTATGCATGATGCCAAGGCATCCCTGCCTGCCCATTGCAAATCCAGGCCAGCTAAAATACACCTTTCCACCCAGAAAAAGATTGCAGCTGAGACCACCAAAGGGACTGCCCAAGGGACTCCTCATTTCCATGGGCGCTGCATGCATGAGTCCCTTCGGTGCCTTTGAAAACGCGGTCCAGGAAGGACTCTCGGCAACTTTTTGCAGACCATAATTACTGTGGCATGCAGACTTCCTTCACTTACACAGGGAACCCAAGGAAGAGACAGATGATTGGGACTGAGAAAGCCTTGGGCTAAGGGCAAGACGGCTGCTAAAAAAGACTTGCCACAAAGTGAATAAGCTGCCGAAAGAGGTGATGCTTTTCCGGCACCACAAAGGGGAGAAGGGATGAGCAGGAGCACTGGGGAGGCCCAGGGAAAGGCGGCTGAATCAAACCAGGCTCGTGTCCTGAAAACACAAATCGGATTTCCTGCTCTGCTGCACAGTCTCTGCACCAGTCATCCCTCCCTTTGTTCCCTGTTTATGCCATGAACAAACCCAATGGAAAATTAACAGTGGCATGAGAGTAAGTGCTGACAGGGAATGCATTTTTACGTAGTCATATCTGCATAAATGAAGGCCCTGGCATTTTTTTTCCTTTAATGCAAATCTGACGCCTATGAATTGGGTTCTAGCTTGCTGGGAATTCAGGTGAGGTCCCACACATTGAAATAAAAAGAGGTGAAATAATTTAACTTTTAATGGAGTAGATGGAAAATTTCTGACCAATATGAAGCACCAGGGATGCTGCTGGTTTGCCAGCCCTGGAGGTATTTAAAAGACGTGTGGATATGGTGCTTAGGGACACTCTTTATTGGTGGACTTGGCAGTGTTACTGGTCAACATCAGTTGATGGTGATCCAACATCATTTATGGTTGGACCCAATGATCTTAAGGGTCATTTCCAACCTAAATTATTCTATGATTCTATGATTTGAAGAGGAATATTGATCTCCAGCTTATGAACCACTGAGTAAATTTTCTATTTCTGTTTTCACCAGAAAATCCAGAAGCCTGCAGGTAGGTTTGTATTTACATTTCTGATTTTTCCAACAAAAAAAAATCCCCTCAGTATCATAGAAAAAATACAAAGTGCGTGTTTTCCTAGTTGATGCCAACATTTCAAGAGCTACAAAAACCAAAGGGAAGAATGCTTTCTCTAGGTTTATCTTATTTTCCGCAACTGAAGACAAAAGCACTGAATCCAACCTGGATTTCTCTAATTTTCATTGTTTCACTCCCCTGAACTACAACGCCCTTTTTAATGTTAAATTATCTGACCCAATATTTTAGGAATCAAGCTGGCATCAGAGAGCAGGTAAACAGATTAATACAATTTTTATAAGCTCCATAAATCCAGTTCCTGGGCAAGCTCCAGATCAAGTAGCCTTCAAGTAATGCTAATATTCAGTTTAGTGTTTCCAATGTAGGTAGCAAAATATTAATCCGATGATAACATCATGCCCTGTCATCCAAATGTTCTTAATTAGCATCTGTAAAGTCCTTTCATCTGAGAGAGACGCACAGTGCCACATGGGACATTATTGTGGGGGCTATTATTATTCCCAATTAAGCACAGGGGAAACCGAGGCACATTGCACTGTGGTCACTTGGCGGCGCAGCGTGAGTCAGAGCCAGGGTCAGAACCAGACTTTGTCGCAACCGCCTCCAAAACAAGCCCCATGTTCTGGCGGCCACTCCCCCCGTGTGAGTTGAGGTCCTACACCACCCGGCCACCCACCACCCAGGAAGATTTTCCTAATGATCCCCTGGGCTCTGGCTCCTATGGGAAAGCCACAATGATGTGACAACTCCTCAGAAGGCCACACCGTTGCTCATTTCTTGGTTTTAAAGCGGACAAAAAACGTTGGGTTGTGAGAGCATCCATGGCTCTGCAAGGTGGAAGGAGGGCCACTGTCACTGCTGCTCTTGCACCCTGCCTCTCCAGGCCAAAGCATCGTCACTGGACATTCAGGAGAAGGTGTGAAAAGGGTCTGCCCTCCCATGACCCACTGAGCACCCTGGGGAAGCAGCCAGATGCCACCTCGACATTGCTAGATGCTCAAGTCTTAGACACCTCCTTGCCTTCAGAGGGCAGTCCGTGGTGGCACCCCAAGGTCACCCAGAAAGGGTGGAGCAGGGCAGGATGCGAGGCAGCGTCCCGGCCCCAGTCACACCCTCCTCTTCGTCTTGCGACACTTGTTTTTTGCCCTCCAAATACGCATGATCTACTTTTAGTGTGAGCTACTACTCATTTTCCTAATGATAGGGTATATTACAGGATTTTTGTATTTTTCAGGCAGGAGTTCACTATATTTAATAAAGAAGAACACCAGAGGGCAAAAAGACAAGGTATTTATCTGAGGTCAGACAACTATATTTATTTAAGTATATATATATGTATAATATAAGTATACATATAGATATATATGGTTTGTTTTCAATACAGTGTAGAGTACACATCTTCAGGCAGCATAAAGAATATAGTTAATAGCTTTTATAGCTCAAACATTTATAAAACAGTCGTGCTACAACTTTCAGTGTTATTTCAAAGACTTTCTTTTGTTTCAAGTTGTGTTTTCAATATTAATTAAAGCAACCAAGTGAATAAAAACGTTCATATATAAAATTTTAGCAAGGACTAACTTCACCGAGTCAGAAATCCTGTCTTGTTTGGGGACTCTACTGAAGTCAACGCAGAGTCAGTGTTTTAAAGCAGCAGGGATTTCTGGCCACCTTCTGAAATGAAGGCCATTGGAGTAAGATTCGTATACCACTTGCTTAGCAAATTTACGTTTGGCTTCCAAATCTGTGAGTGAAAACAGCTGTTTTGGAGAACTCGCAGCCTCGTGTAATCCAGGTTAACCTGAGCATCGTCTCCCAAGGCCAGGACTAAACCCGGAGCTGGGCATGGGCCAGCCCTCCGCCGGCCACACAAGTCCTCTTGATGCTGTTGTGATCTGGACTTCTTAAACATTTCTATTTCTTTTTTTTTCAATTTTTTTTTAAAATCACTATTCATTTCAATTAGGTGAGAATTTAATAGCATCCTACTAAACTATGCCAGATTAAGGTACAAGCCACAGGCACCTGGAGTGCAGCCATGGAAACAGTATCGCACCCTGGCCCAAAATAGAGCTGGGCTACAGGGGAAGTACTGGAAAAAAGAGATAAAGCAGACTTAAGCAATAGGAACTAGTCGGCAGGTGGTACGAGGAGATAAAGAACCCCTGCCCCAAAGCTGTACCTCGCTCTTTTTCTGCGAGCCTTCCTTTTTACCACGGCCATTTGGAGGCAGAGCAGTATTTTTTAGAGTGACTCGAAATTTTTACTCCACCCGACTGACATTGCTGCGGGACACATTTGGTCGCACACTGCTGCTGTGGGACACACTTGGTGGCACACGGCTGTGGGACACACTTGGACACACACTGCTGTGGGACACATTTGGTCACACACTGCTGCTGTGGGACACACTTGGTGGCACACTGCTGCTGTGGGACACATTTGGTGGCACACGGCTGTGGGACACACTTGGACACACACTGCTGTGGGACACATTTGGTCGCACACTGCTGCGGCACACACTTGGTGGCACACTGCTGCTGTGGGACACATTTGGTCGCGCACTGCTGTGGGACACACTTAGTGGCACACTGCTGCTGTGGGACACAAGTTGTCTCACACTGCTGTGGGACACCCTTGGTCACACACTGCTGCTGTGGGACACACTTGGTGGCACACGGCTGTGGGACACACTTGGTCACACACTGCTGCTGTGGGACACACTTGGTGGCACACTGCTGTGGGACACACTTGGTCACACACTGCTGCTGTGGGACACACTTGGTGGCACACTGCTGTGGGACACACTTGGTCACACACTGCTGCTGTGGGACACACGTTGTCTCACACTGCTGTGGGACACACTTAGTGGCACACTGCTGTGGGATACAAATGGTAGCACATTTGGTGGCACACTGCTGTGGGACACACGTTGTCACACACCTGGTCACGCATTGCTGCGGGACGTACGTGGTGGCACACTGCTGCGGGGCACAAGAGGTCACAAACTGGTGCGAGACACACTTGGTCGCACGCTGCTGTGGGACACACGTGGTGACACACCTGGTCGCACACTGCTGCTGCGGGCTGCACGTGGTCACACACTGCTGCGGGATGCACTTGGTCGCACACTGCTGCTGCGGGACGCCCTTGGTCAGGAACGGCTGCTGTGGCACACATGTGGTCACACACCTGGTCGCACGCTGCTGCTGCGGGATGCACTTGGTTGCACACTGCTGCTGGGGGGCATAGGTTGCACACTTGGTTGCACACTGTTGCGGCACTTCCTTGGTCGCACACTGTTGCTGCGGCACGCACTTGGTCACACAAGACTGCTGCGACACATCCTTGGTTGCGCATTGCTGCTGCGGCACACAAGTTGTCACGCACCGAGTTACACACGGCTGCTGTAGGATGCTCTGGGTCACACACTGCTGCTGCGGCACACACTTGGTTGCATACTGCTGCTGCGGCACGCACTTGGTCACACACTGCTGTTGGGAGAAGCTGGAGGACATGATCCGCTGCCGGGGGATGCAGGGGGCCACATACTGTGGGGTGCACAGCGTCGAGTGCCAGCTAGGCACTGACAGATGTCTGGCAGTGTACATCGGCGGGCACTTGATGGGGATGGGGTTCTGGTAGACTGGAGGGAGGCACTGCTGTACGTAGCACGACATCTCAGTGAGGCTTCGGCAGGACTGGAATGACACGTGAGAAAGCAGAGCCTTTAGACAGGCACCTGGCTGAGTTTCTCCCGGTCCCGCTGCTGCCCGCACCACAGGACCAGCTCGCTTCACAGGGTGCCGGAGACAGGTCCCACCTATGCCACGGTCTCAAAACCACGCCAGCAGCAGCCAAGGACCCAACCCATCATTTTTAACTCTGAAACATGGCACTAAGTCAAACAGTGGGGAAATTCAGAGACACGTAGCACTAAATATCTCCCCAGACTGCAACTCCCTCCCCATCACCTGGACCTCCACAGGGGAGAACTGATCTTGGAGGCCAGCAGAGGAATGGCTGATTTCAGACATGCCTTTCGATCATGAAATCCAGTTTTCCCTTCTTGCTTTTGGTTGGCGACTGCCTCTGACCTCTTGCTGATGCATCAAGAAAAAAGCCCAACCCAGAAACAAGCTCTGAACCTCTGGCCACATCTGCCATAGCAGGAGAGGCAAAGAGCACCCAAGGCACCGCTGCTTGGTGATCCTGTCACACCGCAGGCAGGCAGAGGTTCACAGCTCAGTCCCAGCATCACAAAGTTCATGCTCATTAGGGAACCAAAGCCAATTAAAGGGTAGAGATACCACAACTGAACACAAACCTGCTTACAGCTCTTCTAGCATTATGTTCCCTGATACACCAAAGCTGCTCTGACTGTTGTCAGGCACTCTCAAAAGCAAACAACAATAGCAGCACCCCAATTACTGCTAACAACCTTTCCTCACATTTTTTCAGGAGTGTCTCTGGGACTCGGATGCCCAGCTGGAGACACTGTAAGAGAATGCACTCCCACTGCAACACAGCAATTCAAACTGACTAGTTTTAAAAACTTCTCCTATAGAGCATTCTTTATATGTAAAAAACCAGAAATAAATCTGCATTTCACCAGCTACAGAGGCTCAGCACAAACCAGACTTACCCAGCTCCCTGGTGAGAACAGCTTTGTGATGTGACCAGTGAGCCCTAATAGAGGGAGAGCTTTTATATAGCTACTAAACGTGCCTTGAAGGTATGAGGTACCCACAACATATCCTATTAGCTCCTGTGCAAAAGCTGTCCTGTGTGCAAGACTCGCAGTGACTAGCATCAGTGTACTCATCCCTGAGGATGAGTAGTTGAATGTCAGCTCCTCATAGTAAGAGTAATTACCTTTTGTATAATCCTCCCTGGCACGGTAAGACTGAATGGTATTTGGAGAGGCAGGCAGCAGTGGCATCGCCTGCCTCAGGGGTTTGGCAAGGCAGAAGTGCACCCAATAACATACTTTTATGGCCTTCCAGAGGTCTCACAGTCCCTGGAAATGTCCTGGTGGTCCCCAGAAATTGGGCCATTCCATCACTTGGCCTCTTTCCGCACACACATGGCATTGGCTTCATGCTGTGAGAGCTGCACTGACTCCTCCATGTCCTTCTCTAGCTTTTGTCCCTGATTAGAGCTGGCAGCGCTTCTCATCTGCCCTATAATGCCCAGCAGCCAGGGTCAGTGTTGTGTGCAGGCTGGACACAGGGAACCGGCTCCTCTGAGGAAAACCAGGAGCTCCTAGTAAAGTTCAAATCACCCCCTTGGGTGGGTGCAGTTCATCATCCATAGAGAACTTCATTTTTAGCTCACGTAGCTCTGGAGAGCACCTGGCTGTTGGCATCCTGATGCTCCCGTGATCCCAGCGCAATCACCTGTTATCAGAGCAATGGGAATACACCGTCCAGTGACTCTCAGATGAGCGGAAAAGATGAGCTACAGTCACATTTGATTGCAGCTCTTGCACAACAAGCTCAGCTGTCAAAATTGGCAGCACGACAGGCCACAAAAAGCACCAGGAGCAGATAAACTTCCTCCAGTCCTGCAGGTGACTTTCTTGGTGAGTCAACTTCTTACCGCACACTGTGCCCAGATTAAATAAACCAGTCACTGAAGATCTAATCGGTGCTTTCATGTGTATGTTATCACATGAAATATCCCCAAAAAGTGACAATGTCTTCCTGCTGACTACAAGGAGAGCTGAGGGGGACCAGAGCAGGAAAGTGCTCTGCCCCACCGACATTAGCACTGGCTGAGATGAAACCCAGTTCCTGAGTATGTTTATTAAAAACTGTGGTTTCTTGTGAACTAGAGAAATGGCTCTCCCCAGGTGGTTTTTGAGGTGAAGAAAAAGGTCCATAAATAATTTTGTAATGAAACTGAATAAAGTTATAGGAACTCTTGGGCAGCTATGCCCCACACCAGCCAAGAATCACAGAGGGTAAAAGGCTCCCTTTACCATAGGCTTCTCCAGCAAGAATGAATCCTAACCTTTGCTTGTCAGCACTGAGTGTGTTCGTCTTTGCCTGAACCACAAGAAATGTGGCTTTGTTGTGGCATCTCTCCTGCAGAAATTGGTTCTTTGATTCAAAGCCATAATTCTTCATTGCTTTTTAGCTCCAAAGGTTGTAGGTGTGATCCTCCCTGTTAACCAAAGTGAGCAGTTCACATTTAAATTATTTTTATTCTAGTCTGGATGCAGGCACTGCCCCAATCTTCAAAGAAATCCTTATTTCATTCCATACTTGACTGAAACCCCGCATGTACCTGCCTAACTTACTGAAAGCCCAGGTGAACTTTAATTATTTGATCACAACAATAACTTGTATTTCATGTTAATAACCAGTAGTATCTGTAAGACTGTGTATTTAAACCTTCTTAAACAGTACACTCCAAAACTACAGAATCAAAGAAAGAGAGAAAAAAGCCAGAAACCCAATTAGGCTCCATTTTAACTTTGGCAACATAGCAACTTTGGAGACTTTCACTATGTAACAATTTAATGAGTGTTTCACTTTTACGTGACAATGCCTGTCAAAAACGTGTGCTTCTGGTGTCATCTGTGCATATTCTGGTAGTATCTACCTTCTCCCCACAAGCCAGCCCTGCCCTGCAGTGGTTGTCAGCTAAGAAATTCTCCCGTGATTTTTTAATATGCCTGACTCAACCTGGAAAACAGCACGAGATGAAGGTAGGAAAAGAAGTTAAAACAGGGCTGTGGCACTGAGAAGTACGAAGAGGGAAGCTGAAAAACATCCTGGAGGAGATGCCAGGTAAGACATTAGGGAATCCACCACCTTCCCTTTAATAAGTCAGGAATGCAAAGGAGCACCGTCACAGTGCAGCAATTTCGGAGCATGAGCCAATGCACCAGGAATGCAAAGCTCCCTGCTACTCCAAATATAGAAATTTGGCAGAAGAACAAGCCAGTCAAAAAAGAAGATAGAAGAAACAAGGTAAATTGGCTAGGTGTGATCTGGGATATTGAGTTGAAATCTCAAGTGATGTAAAATTAGCCTTGCTCCATTAATGGTAACAAAAAAATACTGATAAACTAGGCAAGAAGCTGTAAAGCAGGGGGGAGCTACAGTGGGGAGTTGCTAAGCATTAAAACCAGCACATAGTGAAGGACACTACATGTGATAGGCTACAACAGCAAAGCCAAGGAAGAAAGTCCTCTCTTGAAGAAATAGATGCACCTTGAAGAAGTACCTGCATGGGTCTGGGATGGCCATTTCCTCCAGTCTCTCCAAGACACAGCCATTTCCTCTAGCCTCATCAAGGCATGGCCCTGTCCTCCAACCTTGACAAGGCATGGCCATTTCCTCCAGCCTCGCCAAGGCATTGACATTTCCTCTAGTCTTGCCAAGGCATGGCCATTTCTTCCAGCCTCACCAAGGCACAGTAATTTCCTCCAGTCTCACCATGGCATGGTCACTTCCTCTGGTCTCTCCAAGGCATGGCCATTTCCTCCAGCCTCGCCAAGGCATTGACATTTCCTCCAGCCTCATGAAGGCATGGCCGTTTCCTCCAACCTTGCCAAGACATGGCTATTTCACAGAATCACAGAATCATATAGGTTGGAAAAGACCTTTAAGATCATCGAGTCCAACTGTAAACCTAACACTGCCAAGGCCACCACTACACCATGTCCCTAAGCACCTCATCCAAATGGCTTTTAAATACCTCCAGGGATTGGGACTCAAGCACTTCCCTGGGCAGCCTGTTCCAATGCTTGATAACCCTTTCAGTGAAGTAAAATTTCCTAATATCCAGTCTAAACCTCCCCTGGCACAACTTGAGGCCATTTCCTCTCATCCATTTGTTACCTGGGAGAAGAGACCAACCCCCACCTCTCTACAACCTCCTTTCAGGTCGTTGTAGAGTGATAAGGTCCCCCCTGAGCCTCCTTTTCTCCAGGCTAAACAACCCCAGGTCCCTCAGCCGCTCCCCATCAGCCTTGTGCTCCAGACCCTTCCCCAGCTTTGTTGCCCTTCTCTGGACACGCTCCAGCCCCTCAATGTCTCTCTTGTAGTGAGGGGCCCAACACTGAACACAGCATTCGAGGTGCGGCCTCACCAGTGCCGAGTACAGGGGCACGATCACTGCCCTAGCCCTGCTGGCCACACTATTCCTGATACAAGCCAGGATGCTGTTGGCTTCCTTGGCTACCTGGGCACACTGCTGGCTCATATTCAGCCAGCTGTCAGCCAGCACCCCCAGGTCCTTCTCTGCTGGGCAGCTTTCCAGCCACTCTTCCCCAAGCCTGTAGCGTTGCATGGGGTTGTTGTGGCCCAAGTGCAGGACCCAGCACTTGACCTTGTTGAACCTCATACAATTGGCCCCAGCCCATCGATCCAGCCTGTCCAGGTCCCTCTGCAGAGCCTTCCTCCCCTCAAGCAGATCAACACTCCCGCACAACTTGGTGTCATCTGCAAACTGACTGAGGGTGCACTCGATCCCTTCGTCCAGATCATGGATAAAGATATTAAACAGGACTGGCCCCAGCACAGAGCCCTGGGGACACCGCTTGTGACCGGTCGCCAACTGGAGTAAACTCCATTCACCACCACTCTTTGGGCCTGGCCATCCAGCCAGCTCTTTACCCAGCGAAGAGGACACCCGTCCAAGCCTTGAGCAGCCAGTTTCTCCAGCAGAATGCTGTGGGAAACAGCGTCAAAGGCTTTCCTGAAGTCTAGATAGACAACATCCACAGCCTTCCCCTCATCCACTAGGCGGGTCACCCTGTCGTAGAAGGAGATCAGGTTGGTCAAGCAGGACTTGCCTTTCCTAAACCCATGCTGGCTGGGCTTGATGCCTTGGTTGTCCTCTACATGCCGTGTGATGGCACTCAGGATGATCTGCTCCATCAGCTTCCCCGGTACCGAGGTCAGGCTGACAGGCCTGTAGTTCCCCGGGTCCTCCTTCCGGCCCTTCTTGTAGATGGGTCACATTTGCTAATCTCCAGTCAACTGGGACCTCCCCAGTTAGCCAGGACTGCTGGTAAATGATGGAAAGGGGCTTGGTGAGCACATCTGCCAGTTCCTTCAGTACTCTCAGGTGGATCTCACCAGGCCTCATAGACTTGTGAATGTCTAAGTGGTGTAGCAGGTCACTAACCATTTCCTCCTGGATTATGGGGGCTCCATTCTGTTCCCTGTCCCTATCTTCCGACTCGGGGGGCTAGGTACCCAGAGAACAATTGGCCCTACTATTAAAGAATATTAATTTCCTCCAGCATCACCAAGGCATGGCCATTTCCTCCAGCCTCATGAAGGCATGGTCATGTCCTCCAGCCTCACCAAGACATGGCCATGTCCTCCAAACTTGCACGGCATGGACATTTCCTCCAAGCTGTGCGAACCACTAGAGCGCAGCATTCGCACACGCAACCACCTCCTGCAACAGCCTTGCGGAACCAGATACTCGTAGCTGGGAGACTGCCTTCAGATACACTCTTTCTCCAGGAAAAGAGTTTAAACTGGCAGCCTGTGAACTAGACCCAGCCCAATGCCTTTGTGTCATAGGACCCTATCTGAATGTTCCTTACTGTACCAAGACACTGGCATGAAGTTAAGTCTGAGTTGCCAATGCTCCCTGCAGCCCAACCACAGCCTCTTGTTCCCACCGCTGTAAAAGGCCAGAGTGCCTTATTCCCTCTGCTCATGTGTACATGTGCTTCTGGGCATTGAGAACACACACCGAAACGGTAGCTGGGCTGCACGTCGTGTTCTTCACAGGAGAGGGAGTCTGTTCAGTTGATTGCTGCAGGGCAGTAAGGTGTGTGCAGGGAGGGGAGGGTGGAGAATAAAGGAACCATGAGAGAATAAGCAGAGACCGCACTTTTATTGTATCAGTCTTGTAATTAGAAAGCAGCATACAGGCTGTAGATAATAAAACTTAACATATTATTAGCCCAGCAAGCAGTAAATTCACAATCTCGCTATTTCAATGATTTAACAGCACTGAAGGCAAAATACTAACCCCATCATGCATGAGAATTAAACGCTACTCACTTCGACTCCTTCTTGCTACATTTTAAAAGTGTTTTATTACTTAATGAACTCTTGCTGTTCTGCAATTAGTAGCCCCACACACCTCTTTGTTCTGGTTGCTAGCAAGCTCAGTGGAGGTTAGTCTCTGTAGAAAATCTGACTACATGATCATAATAGCTCTGGTGACTTTTAAAATACTTAAGCTGAGCTGTGGAGTTTCAACACAACTTTCTCTCTCCCCAGCACCCATATCGATTAGCTACACCACCCATTAGCTGGGCTTCCAATGGGAGAGAAACCTGGGTGCTGAGGTATGAACTCAAAGCTTGATTGCAGCCACAGCTGTCCCCTCTGCAGCAGCAGCAGACATTCATTCAAAGGCACGAAGCCCCCAGCAGCCCAGCTCCAGGGATGGCCAGCACCTCTGCTCTGAATGGGGAAGCAGCATGTGGTCGTCAAGGCACCCAGCTGCAGAAGATGAAGCTGTGAAATATATCTAGTGGAGCCTGTATCACACCAGCAATGAGAACGTGAAGTTACCATGGCATGCCCCAGATTTTGTTCCTCTGCCATCACTTTCCATATGCAGGAGCTGCTTTGTCTTGGAGGCCGTTGACTCGGCTTCTGGTTTTGCTGTTGTTCCAGGTGTGGCACAGAAATGAGAGCTTGTGGTGCCTTGGCTGGTGGTGGGCATTTCTTGGCTTTGATGTAAAAAGCTCCTCAGGTTTCTCTTCTTTTTGGCTGTTGCTGTGTCTGGCTCTGCCACTGCTGGGTGACTGGTGCTGGGTCCAGCATGGCTTTGCTTACTGCAGGTGGCAGAGGGGCTGCTTGCTTGCACTGCTGCTGCTTTAACTTGGAGGATATTCTCCCTGCAAGCCAGGGACTGGGAAAAACATTATAGGAAAAAAGAAAATCCAACGTTTTTGAGGAAATAAAAAATTGCACTTTTTTTTTCTTTTTGTAAAACAACAAACCAAGAGATGCAAGCGAAGCAGCAGCAAAAGCAGCACTTTGCAATTAGAAACACTGGTTGCTTCACCTTGATCCACATACAGGTGTTAGAATGAAGCAAATTGTGAGAGCTCAGTCATTAAAATCATAACAATCCTAACTCAGAGCAATGGAAAGGAGAAGATCCAAGATAAGTCTCTCTCTCGTGAGCTGGAAGACCAATAATTGTCCCTCCCAAGCAATCTTCCTGCTGTATATTCATCTGCTCAATGTCCTTTTCATTACTCAGACCTTGTCAGATGATCCTTTTTCCAGCACTCAACCATGTTAGTATTGGTTTGCAGTCCAAACACCTCTGAGGACACCAAGGCTGGGTCAGAGTCTGTTTTGTCAGACACAGCATTCATGCAAGGCTGTGAGGCTCCTCAAAATCTTCCCTGCTGCTCTGGGATTTACCCCTTCCCTTTCCTCCCCAGGGAGTTTGTTCTATCAGCCAGAACATGTTATTAAATCAGATGCTCAGAACATACTAAGCTTTTAAAATTTCCTCTTTCCATAGCAATTCAGCTAATAGAGCAGTTTTAGAATTATAATGCAAGGCATGTCTGTATAGTTTCCAAGTCCTCTGGGCCTGATTCTCTTCCTATAATCACCTCGTGCAACGGTGTGATGCCATCAAAGTCACGAGAATGGCATAGGTATAACCAAGATTATCTCCATTAATGTGTGGCATTACACAGATGCAGAAACAGTTGGAGAAGAAACAGTTTAATTCCTAGAGCCTGCAGCTCCTCAAATTTAATCTCAATTAATTCCATTTGCAAATGGAAGAGTCTGAAATTGCCACCACCAAACTCTAATCCTACAGTAAGTCATATTATGGCAAGTCTAATTCACAGTATTTAATAGATTCATCAGAATCAGACACCCAACCCACCAGTGAAGCAATGAATCAATGCAAAGACAGTGTAACAGACTTGGGTGTCAGAGAGGTCCTTATATACCCCAGGAGCCCTACCTCCCAGAGAGAAGGGCCTGTGCTGTACATTGTGTACATTTTTTCACAGCTCCAGAACTGCCCAATTTGCAGAAATAGGTGTTTTTTCCTGACCCTTAGGAGAGAAAACTCCCCATTCTTAGGCATTTTCTATTTTAGCAGCAGGAGGCTGTTGTGTTGGCCACACCTGAAGCATGAAAGCTTGTTCTTATTCGGATGTTTTCCAAATGCTCTACTCTAAAGCCCCATGGCTTCAGTCCTGCCAGAAACAACAACAAAAATAACGCAGGCAACAAATTCACACAGAAATTCAAAATGTGGGCCTGAACCTCAGGGACATTCAAGGTCTCTTCTGACTTCTTTAGAAGCATAAAGCAACCTTAATGCAAATGCAAGTGGTGCCCTGAGAACCTCCCTGTTGCACCAGGCGCCTGCCTGACCACCATGCAGCTGACACTCCAGCAAGCTAGTATCTCATCCCCTTCCAAGAGGGCAGGGAAGCCTGAAACGCGGCACTGTACCCCAGCTCACTGCTCTCCAGCAGCTGCAGTGCTCCAAAGATGAGCACAAAGCTAGGGTGACCCCCAGACTGCTCTACTTTGCTATTGCACGTCCTGGTGTATGGGCTAGAAAAGGCTGACGACAGGCTAAACTCCAACAAGTTCAGTCCTGAGCTCGAGTGCATGAATGAAGCAATTGAGAATTAGGCTCTTTGATGTGATGGCTGACTGGAAAGTGCTCCTGTTGTGCCCAATGGGTTTTCAATGAAGCAATCTGTTGTACTCAAGAAGCACAGTAATTCTGCAGAAGCAGTTAGGAATAAATTTAGGCAGGGAATTAGGAGAAGATTTTCAAGAAGCAGTGCAGGGAGACTCTGGAACAGGCTGCCAAATCAGAAAATTGGAATCAAAATATGGAACAAGCTTTAAGATGGAGGTTGGTGAATTTATGGAAGAGGTTTTGTAACTATGAATACAGA
Organism: Ciconia boyciana; assembly: GCF_034638445.1. Lineage (NCBI taxonomy): Eukaryota > Metazoa > Chordata > Aves > Ciconiiformes > Ciconiidae > Ciconia > Ciconia boyciana. The sequence continues at coordinate 1,537,504 of NC_132959.1, read as the reverse complement.
GTCACAGACTTAACTCAGTGATTCAGCCATGTGCGTCTCTTGAGAGTTGTTAAACTAATCCATTGATATAGGTTTAACAGGAAACCCTCTGTTTCCTGGGAAGCTCAGGTGCTGTATTGCAGCAAAAACGAAGACGAATCACTCATGAAATAACAGGCAGAAAAGAAAATATTGAAGCATGGATATTTCATATCCAGCACTTGGATACTACAGCATTTGGCCATCCCTTGTGGGTGGCCAGCTTCTCGTCTTCTGTAACATGACTTGACACTCAGTCTCCAGCACTAGGAGAGAAGATGCTTTAGTGACTGGACTCACAGGCAGACAGACCGATACTAGGAAATTCAGTAACAGGTAATTATGTCTTTTGTCTCGTGAGGTGAGTTAATCAAGATGTCCACCCTAAAATGATGACAGACACAATAATAAAGAACAAGATGGGGTGTTAACGAAATAGTGTCTAATTAGGCCATCAGGGTGAGCCATGTCTTGGGAGATCCAGTTCAGCAACTTCTGAATCACACCAAGACATGAAATCCAGGAGTGCAATAGTTTCCTCAGATCATTTTCTCTGTGCACAAAGGTTTAAAGTACTGGATGGAGAAAAATCAAAGAGCATCCATGCAGATGTGAGGTGAGGATCACAGTGAGCAATTCACATCCTGAGCTGAGGTTCTCTGCAGTGGTCTTGACTTCTAACAAAGCTGATCCTTTTTTTTCAAACTGAAGCCATACAGCTTCAGGACCCTTAAAGGTATTGAGACACTCATCTCAATAATAAACCAGATAAAGTTGACAGCTATAGACCTCCATTCGGAGCTGCTAGCATAACTGCTGCATACCTCCCAGGGTATCTTGGACTTTTGGGGACTTAATTACCTGATCAGCACTCGCAAGGCCACTGATGGGCTAATAGCAGCACAGCACCTACCCAAGCTGTTTGGGAGCTGGAGTAGCATTTTCTGTCTAGGAAGGATGGGCTCGGGCCAGTATTTCTCTCACTTGTGGTGTTATGTTCCCTGGAATTCGTGGTACAACTTCTGTATCGACTGGGAGCTGAGCTGGGCTCCACCAGCTGAGAGCTGAGAAGCTGCTTAGCTTCACGTTCACTGTAAAGCCACCTTACTCAATGCACGTTTCTCCCGTAGTTTCCCAAATGTTTCAGTAAGGCAGGTTTCACTGCATATGGCATTTGCCTCTAAAAATAGTCTTTGTGCAATTCACATGGAAAGGGAAAGCAATTACACCTCTACTATGGGAAAAACATTCACTCCCTTTCCACGGGCTGACTTCAGAGCCTCTTCGATGGTAATTACCATCATTTTTCTGCTGAGGTTGCTGACATGGAGGTGAAGTGACCTCCCCGAGCCTCTCCAGACCTGTATCCAAACCAGTGTTTAAGGTCAGGACGGCCCCACCTTCTGATCTCCAGACAGGGTTCAGGTCGTCTCCCTTCCAGCTATGGAAAGTGATTTTCTTTAATCGCTCGATGTTGCAAGTTGAGGCTGGAAATTTGACACCTAAATATTCCAGAAACCTCACTGCTTGCTTAAATAAAAGCAATGTCTCAACACAGAGCCATGGCTGTACAGACTGTAACAGTCTTTGCCTCAACACTGCTCCACAAGTGCTACGTGCCCTGTTTCTCTCAGGTGCTCTAATTGATGGACATAACAAAGGTTAATGAAGCTCTGACCTGAAGATCATATTCACTTGTGAGTATTGCACAAATATTCAAATGCAATGTTTGATCTAATGAAATGCACTGTCTCCTTTCAAACCCAGCAGCTCTGTCCTCCTCAGGCCAACAAGTGCAATGATAAAACCAACTTTTTTTATGAGTCTAAGCTCATTCCCTCTATCTTCCTGCTTTGAAGGGCTATATTCCAGGAGCATATCTCAGCAGAAGGGCTATTTTGATAACCACGAAGCGTGATGCTACCTAGAAAGTGGACAGGCAGGTTCTCCGCTGCTGGAAAGTGTCCTAGTTCCTGCCTTCAGCAGAGCTACAACTGCAATTTGTACCAGCAGAGCAGCAGGTAAGGCCTGAGTCAGGGTTAGGTCTTGGGCTGGGATATTCCCCACTCTAGCAAAGGCTGGCAACTAAAACTAAGCAGCTTCCAGAGCCAGCCAGGCAGGCAGCCAGGCAGGCAGCAAGGCAGGGCCCCACCTGCCGTGAGGTAAGAAAGGAAGTTGCATGGATGAAGTCACGCTATAGGAGAAGAAGATGTGGTCTAAAATTCAGGTGTTCTGTCCTTCAGTTGCCAAACGATTATTAACATAGGAAGTTACACCACAGCTAGAAACAGCTTCTTACATTTGCAGCCCAGGAATCCCAACCGGTGACCCAGCTCAGCCTGTTGTAACGATTGCATCTGGACTGCATGCTCTGATAAAAGCTCTGGTAAAATGGTGGGGACAGGACAAAGATAGTCCCAAGACAACCAAATATGATGAAATTCACCTCTGTGTGGGATGCGTCGTCTCCGCTGCTGAAAATAATCCTACCATCAGAAATGAGGACTGTTTGACTTGTATCCTGATAGCTCCCTGAGATTTTGAGGGTAATAGTCAGTGAGCTATTTTCACTCAATAAACTTTTTTTACATGGAATAATGGTTAGGGAATAAACTGTATACGCTACAAGCTCCCTTTATTTTACATGTAGATTGAAACATCTTTTCAAATGCCATTCTGGCACCTAAATGCGACGAGTGTCCAAATTCCATTTGGATGTGATAAATCTTGTATACTATTAAAAAATCCCTTTACTTTTCACATGATACATGGAGATAAACTCAGTTCCCTCTTCTGTCACATTTAGATGGGTGGGAGCTGCATCTTCTGTACCACGGAAAATAACATGCATTCAAAATTATCTGTTCTGAAATGAAAGAAGAATGAAATCTATGAAGAACTTCATGGGAAAAAAAATAAACCCATCCATCACGAGTTTATAGAATCACAAGAAAGTCACTTTAGAAAACTCATTCATGAAAAGCAGGTGAGAGAAGTACGGATTAGCCTCCCATCTTAAACTACAAATACATCCTAAGAAGCAGGGGCATTAACTGACATGAAGTGACTCAGTTGCATGGGTTGAAGTGGAACCGTGCTGCTTAACACCACACCAAGACCCCTGATCTCAATGGGGTCTGCAATGAATGTGTTAACCTGAGGGTACGACCTTTATTCACACAGAAAGTTTTTTTCTAAATTGGAGTAGTCAGAAAGGGGATTAAAATGCATTCTGCACCGAAAGCCTCTTCACAATGCCTACGTGTAAAACAAGTCTGTGGAGGAAATGCACAACGGCAGTTGTGAAAGAATGAGCTCATTACCCAGGAGGACTCATTCCCAGAAGGCAGGGCTTTGAAACCATATAAAAGTTCTCAAATCTCTGTGCTCCACCATCCACTTGACTTGGTGCTTCTCCCTGTTGACTGGTTGGGTAAGTCAGAGAATACTGATACTTTTTTGTGATGTCTATAATTTTACTGCTTGGCTTAATGTAGGCAGACTTTTTAAAGAAGTGTTTAATTTGATACCTTTGAATATGCAAAAGATTCCTGCAAAGAAGAGAAATCGTGGGCATTGGGGTAGGACAAGCAGTCTTGGAATGACTCTGCAAGGCAAATTCAGATTGCATGTAAATCTGAGGATAGTTAAGTACTAAATTAGACCCTTTCTGAAGAAGAGATTCGATAAAATTATATTGGTTTAAGTATAACTGATCCTGCCTTTAGGGAAGGAGAAGGTCTAAATGGCCTCCTAAAGCTCCTTCCAAATCTATTTTCTGTGATTCTGCTATTTATAACAAGAATATTTTTAAAACTTCAATTTCATTGAAGAATTATTTTGTAAAAGATAGATTTGGGAGTATGAGGGGCTGTAGGGAGCAGAAGAGTGAAAGTATTCCTAGTGTGGCATCTCATTCATGCTAACCATGTCAAGAGCAATATATTAATTTGGTTTAAGATCTTATCGGGTCCTTATAAAGAAAATAGCAGGAGACAAGTGATACTGATCTGGAGGATCTAGGAGGATGTAGAAGAGAGCAATGAATTTGCTTTGAAGATGTGCTGAGAGGAGTAGGCAACATGGGGCAGGGAGAACAAACTTGCACACTCTCACATGAACTGTGTTGGTGCTAGTCCTCTGTTGAGGGGACTTAAAAATGCCTCTTCCAACCAACACTTCTGTGATTCTAACCTTTTACTTGTGCCCTTAGATTGTCTTTAGAAAAACAGCAACACAGGCTTTACCAAAGACACAGCACCAGTGCAGCTGAGCCTGGTGCCTGCCTTCAGAAGCCCACAAAACAGGGGCAGTTTCATAAATTGTTAGGAAAATCCATTTGGCCTGTTGCACATTACTGGCCTTGGGAGAAGAAATCGCTCCTAATTGTTCTGATTCATGCAAGCTACATGTATTATTAGTGGCCATGACAATCCAGAAACATAGGGACGCATTACCACTGCTAATTCTTTCCCTGACAGTTGGAAGGACTGTGCCACAGGTAACCTCAATCCATTACATCATCATTAAGTCAGAGTGAAACCAGAGCAAGAGGAGGAGTTGGCCTATTGTTACTGTAAGGACTTTTAATACTAAAGAAAGAGATCAGCTTACTGGTGAGGTCCACCTCGAGGCCTTAACATCTCAGGTTTCTAATTCCAAGTAAGATCTGAAAATCATTTTAAAAGGGGCAAAATCAAATGAAGTATTTCAGTTTTGTCAACATAAAATATCCTGTTGGGCCCAGATTTATATTTTTCTACTTTTTGATACACGAAACATTTTTAAATGTCTGTGTTCAGCATTCATTTTTTATTATTATTATTTTTACTTTCTGAAACTGCTATCGAACCAGCAGATCTGTTATTTGCCAGCTCCTCTCATCAGTTCCCCAGGACAGAAATGAAAGGAAGTTAACACATTGGGAAGAGCTAAGCAACAGGAGGAAGAGCTCTGAAGTGTAAATCAGCTCCAAGTTCAAAGGAGTGGCTCTACCTCAGTTAGACCTGACAGGGCTGTCCCACATTGCAGAACAGAAAGGAGGAACAAGATAAGACAGAGTCAGAGCAGGAGCTGAAAGGCAGGATAAAAAAAAAAGAGCAAATCATAATTCTTTCTGAGCCAACCTGCCTTGGGAAACCAAGGATAAACTAAGAGAACTTTACTCTTGCAGCTGATTCATGTTTCTTACAATTGTTTCACCCTTATCCCAATGCAGTTCATTTAGCAGACACAATAACACTCTGACATTTCTTTCAGATAATCTTGTTTCCTGCAAAGATGTCTTTGAATCAAATGCAAATCAAGCAGGAAATCACCCTCCCACCTGGCCTGAGCAAAACCATCTCAAAGCAAAGCCAAGAGCCTGTGCCATGCACTGATCCAGTCCAATGTCCACAGCAGCAACCTGAAGTCCAAGTCCCAACACCTTGCCCAGAACCAGTCCCAGTAGTAGTGGTACCATGCCCAGAAAAAACAGTGCCATTGCCAACACCGGTGGTGGAACCAGGCAAGGGAGAAACACCAGCGGTCGTAATACCCAAGTGTCCACCCCAGGAGCAGCAGCAGCAACAGCAATGCAAGCTACCACCAACTTTCCCACCTGTATCATGCCCTGAGCCAGTTCCATGCTCCGAAGAGAAATCAGCGTGCAAAGAGCTGCCTGTGCCAGCCCCTGTTTCCTGCTCTGAACCAACTCCATGTGTGCTGGAGAAGCAGGAATGCAAGGAGATCCCTGTGCCAGTTCCTGTTACCTGCTCAGAGGCTGCAGCATGTCCCCAGGAGAAGCAGCAATGCAAGGAGATCCCTGTGCCAATCCCTGTTCCATCCCCTGAACCTGCACCATGTCCCCAGGAGAAGCAGGAGTGCAAGGAGATCCCTGTTCCCACCCCATGCCCTCCAGAAAAGCAGGAGTGCAAGGAGACCCCTGTGCCAATCCCTGTTCCGTGCCCTGAACCCACACCATGTGCCCAAGAAAAGCAGCAGTGCAAGGAGATCCCTGTGCCAATCCCTGTTCCATGCCCTGAACCTGCACCGTGTCCTCAGGAGAAGCAAGAATGCAAGGAGATCCCCGTGCCAATCCCTGTTCCATCCCCTGAACCTGCACCACATCCCCAGGAGAAGCAGGAGTGCAAGGAGATCCCTGTGCCTACCCCGTGCCCTCCAGAGAAGCAGGAGTGCAAAGAGATCCCTGTGCCAATCCCTGCTCCCTGCCCTGAGCCAGAGAAGTGTCCTCCCATCGAGCAGCAGCAGGTGAAGCAGCCCAACCAGTGGCCACCCATGCAGAAGTAACTTGCAGCTGACAAGGGAAGCCCTGAAGAGAGAAGAAGATTGCGAACCCAGACCTCCTCTCCCCGTGTCTCACAACCAGAGGTCATTTGCCACCACCACCCTTTTATTCACTGCAGAATTTCTGTTAAGACGCACAGCTTCCAATTCCCCCCCGCAGCTAACGCTAGCATTACCCTATACTAACAGCCATATGCTAACTGACACGTCAGGACTTTCAATAGATAATAAGGCTTCAAGCGGTGTCGTAGGCACGTGCGTTCAGCTTTCCAGCGGCCTGAATTTCTGCCCTCTCCCAATCATCCCGCTGGCTTTTAATGGCCCAGAGAGAGACCAAAGAGCATGATGGCACGCACGAGTCAGGTTCATTAAGCTAAATGTTCAAGCTTAACACAAATGCAGTTAGGGACCTAGAGCTCATCGTCCAGACCCACACGCTGCCTCCTGGTTTTCATGCCTTCCTCCCCAGCTCCCTGTATGCAAATGCCATCTCCCACCTTGCATTTAGGGTTTTTGCCTATTAATAATAGGATTTGAGGTTTGTGCAGAACCCGCTGCTAAGGGGTTCTGGTCATTGGCAACAAGACTTTCTGAATCATGCATCCATAGTGCTGAATACTTTATGCAATTAAAAAAATCCATTGGGCTAGAGGAAATAGAAAGATTTTTACAAAAGAGCCAACACCTCTTAATTATCTGCTTAGCTGAATTGGTAGTAATCAGTGCTTTCCTCAGAGAGCTCACCTTGGATTTTCTAGGATGTGTAAAAGAACAGCTCGAGGTGAGATTATTTATGGAAAATATATAGATAATTAAATCCAATCCAGACATGTTTTGAAATCGATTAACCTCAGGCGTGGCTTCCATCTATTAGACAGGGTAAAGGAGGAAGCATACATAATGCTGTCTCAATTACACCCTGGAACATGTTCCACCACACAGTGTTGTTGCATATGTATTTGGTACTTATCTCTAATTATTTTAGGCTGATATTGTATCCAGGATTTATTTCACTGTGAAAATCGACAATAAATATGACTTTGAATACCAAGTTGTGGAGATCTTTAATAGCGTCTGCTTAAAAAGATGAAAAGGAGCCTCAGCTTGCAATAGTCCATCATTTTTTAAGTTCAAAGTTGGGTGAACCAGGACTTGGAAACTTGGGTGCTCGCCGGGGACCCTGGGTCCACTGCTCCTCTCCAGGTGCCCAGGTTAGAGAACCTGCAAGAGTCCCTGCACTGTGCCAGTCCTGGGCTCGCCGATAGCACTGGAACACCTCTCAGCAAAACACCCCGTCCCAGAGCACAGCACACGGCATCGGCTCACACCGAGCTGTCCCCATGGTCAATCTGCCCAATTTAAACATATTCACGGCCACTCTGTGACCTTCAGCAGACATAAGGCAGGGACATATCTATGAGGCAGGTTGCAAGCACAAGCAAAAGAATTTTTCCCACACTTCAGATGAGTCAGGAGTGATGTAATCTCACTAGTTTGGCCCTGTACCTGTTAGATGGGTGTTAGATACATCCAACCTCATCATCTGATCGCAGAATCACACTGAGAAACGCAGCTTCTAGTTTGCAGAGCAAGCTTATGTCTGTCTGCCAGGCACGAATATCATCTCACTCAACAGTTTCTGTATTTATAATTTTCCTCCTCTACTCTGCCATACAGCTGACTATAAATCAATTAGCCAAGCCAGTATGTCCTACTGAGAACCCAAAGCATTCTGAATCCTTTCTGGTTCTTTTAAAATGGAAAGTATTCATTCTGAGCAAGCTTCCTTTCAGTGTTAAGAACTTCCAAACACTATTTTCCTCTCAGCAGTTATAGTATAGTTGAGACTCTAAAACCACGATTAATTGCTTCGATAGACCCACAAGAATACACTTCAGAACATATATCTTGCAGAAAACTGAGTTTCCCCAGTTTGCTCCGGTTCAGGATGAAAACAACTTGCAAGATTGCCCTGAGGTGGGAAGCACATTGATCCTGAGCCAGTTTTGACACCCAGGCAGCAGCTCTGCCCCAAAGGGCCCTGAATTTAAATGGTCTTTCTAGAAATTGTGGTCATTTTGTGTCCTGTTTGCTCTAAACATTTCACATTTCTAGTTGACTTGGTCATCATACTAATAGCTGTCAGTTTCTAGATCTATCTGAAATAAAAAATATGGACAAATAATTCCTTAGGAAATCTGGAAGGCCCTGTGCATGTGTACCTTATATATAAGTGTATGTTTAAAGGTAATTCTTTAGCTAATAAAAGAAAGCAGAAGAAAATGAATGACACTAGTAAAGTGGAAAAAAAAAAAACCAATCAGGAAGCAAGTAATGAGGTTACTTATAATTTTATTGTAGCATGTCCCAAATTAAAGAACAGAAGACAACAGTCCCCCAATTTTTCTTTTTTATAGTAGAGTTTGAATAAATCCAAGTTAATGAATTGCATCTCTTTGTAAAGTAATTTCTGCTTGCGAACAAAGGAGGCATACTGCAAATTTCTAGCTATTCTGGCAGAGCCAGCAGACAGAAGGAAAGCTTGGAAATAAGCATTTGCATCTTCCATGGCACTTTGTGGCCACTGCTGTTAGTGCTACTTCTGCTTTGGGCATTGCTGCTGCTGCTGCTGCGGGATGCTCTTCACAGGACATTTGGCTTGCCCTTTTGGGGGCTGGCATTGCTCCACACACTTTGGAGGACACTTTTCCTGGCACTTTGAAGGTATTTGCTGCTGCTGTTTCTGCTGGTGGGAAGACATCTTTGCTAAGCCTAGAAGAAAACCAAGGTGCCATTTCAGTTATTTTAAGCCCTACACATTTCTCCTTTTTGGATATTACAGTTTCAGTCAGTTATTCAGCTTTGACATCAAACCAACAGTGAAGAGCTGTTAAAAGTTAATCCTACCAGCAAAACCACAAAAAACCCACCCCATGGAAATCCCTGAGGATGCTACTGTTCAGACCAAATTTGTGTTGGTGACTCCAGTTTGCTGTAGCTGCCCTGTATTGTTTTTCTGGGCTCCTGTCACAGTTAGCCTCTATGGAGATCAGCCACTCTGCTGAGGCCTCAGGGCATAACTGTATGTAAGCATAAATTAATATAAGAGGCAAGCACCATCCTAACAAAGTTGCAATCCAAACAGGTAAGTGGCTACAGAGGTGGAGGGAAGAGAAACAATGAGAGGGGTTTTTCTTCTTTCCCTCTGCTCGCTATTTTCTGAACATTTCAACTTGGACGAGCTAAGAAGCAGTACAAATTTTAATGAAAGCATGCTTAGTTCAAGGAGAACCTCAGAACAATACTTAGAACTAGTCAAAGAAGAGCAGACAGCTTGTGACATTTCAGTATTGCAAAAGGTTTTGAAAGAGAGAATCCATTTGATAACAAATCCCTTTGGGCAACCAGCCATATCTCTGCTCAGTTCATTGAGAGCCTCAGAGCAGGAGCCATGTCTCTGGCCATTAAATGCAGGTGAACTGTCCTCCTGCTCAGTGATGGTATGATTTTATACCAAGAAGTGAAACTCAGAGCCCCAGAGATCCAGGGGACTGCAGCAATTAGCCCATGGCTGCTTGACAAACACAAAACAAGCTGCCAATGGATGCCATCCTTTGGTAGCTGATACACAATGCCTAATGGTTATCTACAAGGATTCTTCTCAGTTGGGAGAAAATTATGAGGGTTGACAGGGGTTTGCTGGTCCAAAGAGTCAGCAAGCCACTGTCTGGAGCCTCAGAAAGTCTCTAAAATAACATAATATGGCTTTCACCTGTATGGAGGTAAAATTGCCAGGGATATGAGCTGAAACTGTTACTAGAGAAACAAAATAAAGAAAAATCACCCCATCTCTCAAGAACAGAGAACCAGAAACCCCCACCTGTATAGCTAAATGTGCACAGAAGAACTCACCTGGTGTCTCCTACTGCTGGAGGAAGAGAAGAAGCAACCACTCAGATTAATGAGCCTCCCCAATGGGAGGCTTTTATATGCTTTCAGAAGTCAGCCCCGTTTGCTGATGACAACAGATTAACTTGATGACCAGAATCTTTCACAACCAGAACCTGCTCCACTGACACCTCCATACACCTGGACTTCAGTCAAGGTCTTTGAGATGCTTCCTCTTTCAGGTGTGGGGGTTTTGTTGTTTTTAATGCAAGGCACACCCAATCTGGTAATAACTGGCTAATTTATTAATAATTCGTCTTGTCCCAACCCTGGGCAAAGATCCCACGATTGAACTCAGATTTGAGAGATGGCTCAGTTCCGCTCCGGAGTTAGCAGAACATGTTTGCATGAAGTTAAGGTGTTTCCTGAGAGTTTTGTCTGTGATCACCAGGACAGATCTCCAGCTGGCATAATTCTAAGTGGGGTGGGGGAGGTCTATGTGCTACATCCCAGCTCCTGGGAAGAGCAACAGGTCTGTGTTTGGCAGTCTGTGTTTTGGGGTTTTTCTTCTGCCCTCCTCTATATTCCTTCCCCAAAAGGAGAATGAAACATTTTATATTGCCAAGAAATTAGAAAGCTTTCCTCTTATTTTTTTTCTTGCACTTTCACGTAGCTTTTCACTGAAGCAACTAAAACTTCTTTTTTACAAACACTGGGTTTGGCTTGCTGAAGTTGTGGCAGAATTTCTTTCTTCTGGGGATGGATCCATGCTTCAGAAAAATATCAATCCCTTGAAATTTTTCCAAGGAAGGAACAGAGAAAATGTTTCAACTGAAACATTGTCTTTAGCTCTAATGGAAAAGGTAGTTCAATCCTCCCTTGAGTATTCCTCAATGCTATGCCCTGTGGGGTCATATTCAGCCCTATGAACTACAGTCCAGTCTCCACTACAGATGTGTGATACACGGAGAGATGATGGTCCCGGCTTCCACTGGGTGTAGGAGAGCAGAAGGTGCTAATGGAAAAACCATCATCCCATACCTTAACATCCCTTGCTCATGCCTGATTTACCAGGGGTCTTAATGACCCCGAGGCTGACATGGACCAGAGGTTACTAATTTGTTGTAAATATATAGGAGAATCTTAGCAATGCTCAGAACCAAGCACAGGTGCATAGGAGAGCAGTGTGTCAGGGCGTTTGCAACACATTTTCCTCCAGCCACAGGAAGAGTAATGAGCACAAACCAACAGGTCTCTTCTGCCACTTCCTCTGGGGTTTTCAGAGCTGCATGCTCCCATCTATGATTACTGCGCCTGGTGCAATGCTCACAGCAGAGAGGGAGAGAAGAAACAATTTTAAATGACTAACACAGCTGATAGAGCTGGATGAAGATGCTTGGAAATCAGTCATAAGTGACTAACCTATGGGATGGATCTCATTAGTAGCTGCATATGACTTCTTGACTAAGACTTTTTCCATGCCTGAAAGCGGGCACTGACGCTACGCATGTGGCAGCAGCAAGCAGTTATTAGCGAGGCAGAGTTCATTGCTGAATGCCCAAAGGTTTGCATTCAACAGTAGGAATTAGAGGTGCACGTTCCTAGTCTCCCCCTCCGTTTTCGTGCTGTTGAGTATCTGGTCCACCTACACCCGCTTGGTCTATCTATCTGAACTGAAAGGTCTGTTCAGGTGTAGAATTTGTTTGCTTTACTGAGACGTGTTTTGCCTATCATTATTAGTGTTTGATGGTGTCACCTTTTGGTGTTGACTGAAAGAACACAAAAAGGAATCTACTGTCAAACTCTCTACACCTGCACACAAGGTTTCATTAAAAGCTGATTTGGTAACAGTGTTTACACACACCTAAATATAACTCTTTTCTTTTCTAGATTAGATATTCTCCACCCTTGCCATAATGATATGGTAGGTGGATAGCAATTCTCTACATCCCAGACATGGAAATTGCACGGCCATCACAGAGACAGAGGTAAGCAAGTCACGTGCACGGTGTGGAAGACAATGGGAGCATTAACTCTGAAACTCAGCTTTTACATGGGTATAACATCCCTCCAGACAATGGGCCTCCTTCAGTTTCAGAATTATGACTCTAAATAAAGAAGATGCATTTATAAGTGAATTAAAATGTTATTGTACCTGCCAGACATTAATGAACCTGAAATGCCAACCACTCACTCAGGGATGTGACTTCTCCTCGTTGCAGATGGGGAACGGATAGATAACAAGAGTGAGACCTGCCCAAAGCCACACAAAGTATCTGCAGCAAACCTGGGAACCAAACTGCAATCTTGCAGGGCTCAGACTTGTTCCTGAACCACAAAAAGATTCATCTCCTGAAGCCAAATCCCCTACTTTCTATATTTAGTCAGTGAGGATCATGGGAAGAATTCATCAAAAATACCATTTTTGTCTCCATCAGAAAGTTTTTAAGAAATAATTAGAATCCCAGCAAGAACATTCCTTCTCTCTTGGACTTGGGGCTTTCTTCCACTTAAATTTACCTTTTAACACTTTCTAAGATTTGCCTCCAAAATCCAGAGCTACAAAGATCAAAATTCTATCATTAATAATGGTGAAAATTGAATTTCTATCATTATTTTCAAGTAGGACAAAGCTAATTTTTTTTAAAACTGTCAGAAAAGTATTGACTGGATGTTTTGTTTATGGAATGAGAAGACATTGCCCCACATTATAATGCATGCTCTCTCTGTTTACAGCGCTGCATTGCAGGCACAAATCCTCTGCAACCATAACAGCTCTTAGCAGGAAAACTAAAGGAGGATGTTCTTGGGTCTGAAGACACGGAAACGGGGAGATGAAAGAAAGACAGAAGACACATTATGCCATTGATGGTCAATTTTTATTGCTGCACATAGACATTAAAAGACAAGAGGACATACATTAAAAGACAAGACGAGAATTAAAGAATAGAAGGGGAGACATCTTCCAACATCAACTGCTTACACCACAGCCATTGCTAAATAACTTCCCAAAATGCCCAGCAGTATAATATTGGCCAACTGCAGTTACCAAGAAAAAGGTGCTGAGATAGCAGTAGCAGAAGTATCATAGGAAGCAAAGATACAGGCTGGAAACTTTCAGAAAAGTAGTTTCCAAGACAAAGAGAGCATGGGGTAACCAGGTCGGGAGAGGTCTTGGTATGTTGCAGGTGGGTCTGTAACCTGTTTTTCATGCCGTGGATGCTCATGAGCCTATGGATCTTGCAATGCACCGAAGCATCAGGGCTGCATGCAAGGTTCATGCGTTAAGGCAATCAGCATGGGCGAGAGCAGACCGTGCTGCACGGCTCCAGGCACACCGTCTCGCACGAATCAACGCACTTGGTGGCGCAGACCTCCGCGCATGGCGGTGGGCAGGGCTCCACGCACTTGGTGCAGCACTGGGTGATGCAGGGCTCCACGCACTGGGTGGTGCACTGGGTTGCGCATGGAGTGGCACATGGCTTTACGCAGACATCGATGCACTTAGGGGGGCAGACCTCCACACACTGGGTGCTGCAGGGCTCCACACACTGGGTGGTGCAGGATGTGGTGCACTGGGTGGCACAAGGCTCCACACACTGGGTGGTGCACTGGGTGGCACAGGGTGCTGGGCAGACCTCCACGCATTGTGTGGGGCACGGCTTCACGCAGACGCTGCCGCAGGGCTCCACGCACACCGTGTTGCAGGGCTCCACGTACTTGGTGCATTTCTGCACACAAGTGGGAGGGGGCAGGCAGGGCTGTTTGCACTGCTCGTAGCAAGACATCCTTGTGAGGTGCTGGTAAAGCTAAAGACAAAGATAAAAAGAGAGATGCAAAATCAGGACACTCATCCTTTCTTCTTGAGCCACTATTCACAATCTGAGCTCTTGAAACATATATAGCAGTTAGCTGTTGGACTGAGAAAAGGATTGTTAGAAAAACTTGCATGTGTGAATGATTTCTGGATTCAGACATATGAAACTAACACTCCCAGATTATTCTTTCCTTTCTTGGGAACCTGGAAGCATTAGCTTTAGGAAGACTAGAGCTAGAGGAAGGCTATAAACCCTGAATTTTATAGAACTGGCCACAGTTAAACTTTGTAGAAGCTGTAACATGAAAACAGTTCATTTCCTTATTTTCTTAATTAAATCAGCAGACGTTCCAGGGCCCATCTTTTGCTTATTGCTTCTTCAGTTCCTCACGCACACCACAGAGCACATCCCCCTTTGTTGAGCTGCTAATTCCCAAGGATAAAGGCCAAAGACCACAAAATCAGACACTATCCCAAATCCTCCAGCTGTATATCATGGTACGTCATTGGAGTTGTATCAAAATTAATGGGCTCATCCTTTCATAAGAGAAGGGTTGGCCCAGAGGTTGCAGCTCTTATTTCCAATTCATTTCCTCATATTGACTTCTCCCAGATGTCTCCTGCAGCTTTGCCCTCAGGTATTCTGCAGCTTCCTTCTTCCAGATAATGCTTCTTCCCACCCATCTCTTTTGAAGTCCCAAGACTTACTCTGCAGCATCCACTAATTTATTTAATTTCCAGACTTAATGAGGTATGAAAAAATTAATGAAGATAGAATATGAAGGAGGATGAGAGGCAGTCACAGTTTCTGAAGAAGTGACAGGACATTTGCAAGCTACTTAAGGAAGAGTAAACTCTAAATAAGAGTCGAACATCCTCTCCCCCATTCCAGGACAAATCCTGGAACAGAAACACCAGAAGCAAAGCTCTCCTGTGATCAGTAATATATTCTCTTGACCAGAACAACCAAGTAACACAGCCATCGCATTATTCCCTGATAAATCCAAGAAAGACTTACCAGTTCACCAGTGCAGGTGAGTGAAGGAGAAGTCAAATGAACTGGTGTGAGCATCAAAATGCAAACCTTTTTATATGGCTTGCATGGCGTCATCTCCGGAAACAAGGGAGCCCAGGGGTATGGACACCTGACCACTAACTACCTGAACAGGCTCCACCTATACATGCTTTACATATTTGTTTACATCCTAATTTTTTCCAGGAAAAACATGTGATCCTGAGCAAATTCTGCTTCCACCTGATACCCGAGTCATGTGGTTCCCAACGGGAATGGCACAGTAATCTAAAAAAATTAGGTACCGGATTAATTGCTTTTCAAAAAAGATTTAATATGTTTGGATATTTTCATCTCCTTGTTTCCATAAATGTCTGAATGATACCTTAGGTTTTTTTCAATGCAGTAAGAATGGACAGCTATTATTAGGGAAGATGGACAATTGATCTGATTTACTATGAGAAATGTCATGTCCTAATTCTCATGGTAAGAAACAGCTAATCCTACAGTGGGCCATCAGCACTTCCACAAACTGTTGAGCTAGCTGTTTCTCTAATACCTTTTTAACCATTAAATACACCCAACCCATTCCTCTCCACCCTCTATTAACGACATTCGTGCTTGGCAATGCCAATGGGGACAAAATTCCAATTACCTTGAGGACCTCTTCAAGCCATTCAGGGCAAAGTAAAAGGGCACTCATTCTAAAGGCATTTTTCACTGCCAGAGCAGTATAAAGGGCTTCAGTTTATGTGGGATTTAGGCCCAGGACTCCGTATTAGCATACTGAAGCCTTTTGCTGATCATGATATCTCACTCAGCTCTGCAGCACAGAAAATCTTTATTTCTCTGAGATATTCCAATTACGGAGGTGGAATGTGATCATCAGACTACATTTAGGTGACCAAATTCCCCAATGAGATCACTTACACAAATGCTAAATGGGAAAAAAAAAAAAAAATCCCAACCCGTCCAGCATGCGCAGTGCATCCTGTTTACACTGGAAACCAGGAGTCCCACTGGAGAATTGCAGGCATCCGCACTGGTTCCTTTCTAGTGTTTACATGGGGAAACTGGAATTCCTGTCCTAAGCCCATGTGAGCTGATGGATTTGCACTGCTCTTGACATCCTCCCAGCAGCACCTCATGGTTCATTCAGTCTTTCCACTCCTCTTCCTTTGGTGGACAGACTCAGTGCAGCATGTGCGGTTTCTCCCTCCGAGACTCATACTGCTGCACTGGCGGCTTTCATAGATGATAGGAAGAACTAAGGACTTGTACAGTGTTGTTTGCTTGTGTTAGACATTTGCTTCACGGTTAGGAGAAACACCCACGACTGCATCAAACAGACCCTGCAGATTGTAAAATGACCAGAGAGCAACTAGCTCAGATTTAGGTGCCTAATATTTTGACAGATTAATCTCTCCCCATCTTCTCCTCCTACAGCTAACCCTGCTGGGTGATGCTGAGAAAATAATTGTCCTCCAGTACTTTTAGGTCCCCTCACAGCAGCAGCCTCCAACACTAATCTTGCTGAGCAGTTTCTCGTAGTCTGGTTTGTACAGTTCTTCATGCTTTCCTAGGGCTCCAGGCTCACCTCTAAAACCAATGCTGAGGACCGGTTCTACGTCTCCCTTTCTATAGTGGGTTATTGTATACCCTATTGTTATATTTGATTAGCAAGAAATTGTAACGACTTCTAAGAGAAATAGCCATTTTAGGAGATATAAATTGATCTGCATTTGTAATATGTGGGAACATTAGAGGGATGGATTATTATCCTTAATTGACATTTATTTGTGGATCTCTATTATATTTATGAGCAATTTGGTCATTTGACTAGTCACATTAACTTCAGTGAGTCAGAACCCCACAGCAACATCCTTTTGTGGCCATCTTCCTTTGGCAAAAGAGCTGAAAAGAAGTGATTTTTCCAAATCTGACACTTCTGGGATCTGTTTAATTAAATGGCACATGTTAAGGTGTCTTGCAGAACCAGATGCTGGTGTGATGGGTAACGCTTTGATGAAAAGAGCACAACAGAGCTCAAACCTGAACCAGAAGAGGTTCCTGAAGCCCAGGAGGAGACAGACTCCTCTACCCAGAGGTTTTCCTGGTGCTGCAGAAGAGAAGCCCCCTGAGCAGTGTATTCTGGTGCTCAGGAGTATATTTCTGAAAAACTGAGTAAAAAGGAATATGGTCAACACTTTTGGCTCCCAATAATCCAAGAGAGACTTTGTATTTCACCACCAAGAGCTACCAAAGATGGAGGCACATCAAGATTGGAGCCATCTTCCTACAACTATAAAAAATTTGCCTGCAGACATGAAACACTGCATGGCCACGGAGACATGATTGTTAACATAAATACAAAACTTCAGGATGTGCAGATGTCATGATTTTTGATGGAAGCATCTCAAACTGAAATTTTCCCTGTGCAACTGTTTGGATATGCACCTTGTAGGCTGTTCAACTGGATTTCTGCTAGAAAAAAAGACTATTTCATAAACTGCTGAACACTTTGCTTTAAAAATATGACACCTCTGGCTTTCTTTGCATCCCTTGGTTTACCTAAAAGCCTCCTAAGTAAGCTTTCTTCCTCTGTGGCATCTAGCACCAGTCAGCATCAGGGATTTCATTTTGTTACGTGCAGCATCCCATATAGTACACTACCCACATTTTGGTGAGCAAAGAATTTTCATAGAAATCAAGGATTCTTCCCTTATTCTCAGCATGGCAAGGCCTTCCCAGCCCACTCTCCTGCACTTTGTTGCAATTAAATCTTAAAGTCTGGGGCTTCATTACACCTGACTTTCCCCTCTCATCATTCCCTACCACAACTACCCAGGGAAGGTGCGAGGGTGTGATCCAGCACTGAGGGCAGCTTCCAGGTTGGTCTGGTCTCCAGGCTGCTGATCTATCGCTCAGGCTTTGGAAATCGTCGCATAGCTGAGATGCCAGGAGGCTGAGTATAAAATGCAATTAGCCTCACATGAAAACAAGTGGCTTGTCTAGTCCATGCCCTAGGGACTATTTGATCAAGTAATTAGATCATTACTACTGGGACTGAGAGGAACCCATATATGGCACTATCCACCTCTTTTCCTGTTTACTCAGGAAGGTGAGTGCTCTGTGAAGAATGATAAGTGAGCATCTGAATGCAATTAAATCCAAAAAAGAGGAACTAGCTGTGGTTGTGAAAAAAAACCCTCATCTGTTTTATTTTTTGCCTTCTGACTATTGCAGATATTTGCTTTGATCTCCCAGTATTTTAGAATGGGAATCTAGCTTTCCTTAGGTTTTTTTACATTACTGAATAAAACTGTGTCCTGATCTCCAAGGAATAGTTTTTAGAGCTCAGAGCACATTGCCTGACAGAGCAAGAACTGTGAGCCTACTACATTTGCTTATGCTGAACAGCAATTTTCTCCCAGACTGTTATAACAGTTTCATAAGAGTTCAGGGAGGAAGGATGTCTGTTTCTCTTCCTATGGCACAATCTTGTGATGTTCACCTGGAAATGAAGTGTCTGCTCTCTGCTAATGGTCTCAGCCTTTTAAAATCTAAGTTTCTATCTTCATATGAAGGATGAAATATAATGCAAGAATAACGCCATCAGAAGGACGCTACAGAGAAAGTTTAAGGGAAAATCTTATCTGAATGCCATTTTTTCCACCTGCAGTTTCTTATTTCCCAGAAGATTGTTCCATTTGATTTGGGAGCAGAAGCAAAGGAAATCGTTGCTTGCACAGAACCTTTTAATGAGTTTTAAAGAAGTTTTGGAGTCAAATCAGACCTCCACAGAGAGGTGATTAGAAAGCCTCAGTTGGTTTGGTATTTCTTTTGTGTAACATTTGTGTTTAGGTAATGCATAGAGCACTTGTCAAAGTCCAGACACCTGCACAGGGCTAGTGCTGTACAACCAGTGGCGAGAGCCAAGGGCTGCCACAACCTCTTGAGAGAGGAAGATGGAAACAGAAGAGCTGTGAGGGTGGAACAATTTGTGCGAGGCCGGATCTCCCCAGCCCGTGTGCAATGCCACATCCATTGGGTATGATTTATCATGTTCCACTATTGGTCCTCTACTAGAAAAAGTGAGACAGTGATAATTGCAGGTTAGTCACCAGCCACGTGCCCTGGGGCATCTTTAAAGAAGGAGCCAGTGGGTGCTTGCAGACAGAGCTGCACCCATGTCTGCTGCTTCAGCAGCTGGGCTGGCTTCCCCCACAGTCTGCCTCCTCAACTCTTCTCCCTTCAGCAGTTGCTGCTAAGCCCGATCCCACTCTGCACCATCTCTGCTTCGGAAACCTGCAGAGCACTACCCTTGGCATGTGTAACAGGGCAACTTTGAGTCCCCGAGAATGTTGCTCACTCCTGGGCAAGCAATTTGCAAACAAATTTGGTGCTAAGGAGGAAGCATGGGGATCCTGTTAGCAGATATTCATAGAAGGTTACCAAAATTGTCCAAGACACCTTGCTAATACTAATAACATCTCTGCAGAATTCAGTGGTGAGTGAATCCTTGTCAATCTCCTTAACTGACGAGGCTTGCTCAATTGTCACCAGAGACAAGGAAATAAAAGTCAATTGCAAAAGGCTGAGATATGACCTCTTACACACAGGTGGCAAAGTCACGAGGCACAGTCTTCCAGACCTGCTCATCTTCCCCTTGTTAGTGGCTTATTTACCCATTGCTCATAATGGAACCTGTCATTTCTGCCTGCGGGATGCAGACACAGCTGGCCCTGAGCTCCTCCAGCTTCGGAGGAGAACTTCAGCAAATGGTTGGATTTTCAAAGTCTTTTCAAAACCATGGGAGAGCGGTGCTTCCTCGTGATGTACAGCATCCCCTCTCCCCGCAATAATCTGCGATATCCCAGATGAGTCCCAGGTCCCTGGCTACTGCCTTAGCTCTTCCCATGTGTTGTAGCAGGAGCTGCCAGTCTACAGAGATCAGGCTTTTAGGAAGAAATTAAAAGGAGAAAGTGTGAGTCTGGGGGAATGCAAAAGTGAAGGAAACGCAGACAACTGATGCCAAGATCATTTTTTTTATTGCTTCATACAAGAAAAGGAGAAGATGGCAAGAAAGAACAAACGAGGAAATTCCTCCATCCACATCAGTGCAAAGAAGAATTACAGAATCTCTCTCCCAGGCAATATTCCTGGGGGCACAAAATCAATTAGTTACATGTTACAAGGAAGGGCATTGTGCTTGAGGTAAATACAGCAGAAATGATGCAGAACATAAGGAAAACCCTTTGAGGATTTACTTTTCCTAGGACAGGAAGGGCACTAGGAAAGCAAAGATGTGAAGAAGACGTTGGCAAGTTCAGGGTCTGCAGACCATTTTCATTCCTTAGCCCTTGGAGACTCCACAGGGCAATGGCACTGCAGAGTGGAGTCCCCTTGCACCTCCCACCACAGAAGTCCCCACGTGCAGTCCCTCAAGGAGCCATGCATTTACGACAGCAGACATCTGCACATGTGATGGAGTAGCGCTGGCCACAGGCAGAGGTGCGTACACCCATGCACGGGGGTGCGGCTTGTGTAACGCAGGCAGTGGGACAGGAATCCACGCACTTCGTAACAGCCTGAACACCCCCACAGCAGGGATCCACACACGTGGTGGTGCACTTGGTCACTTCCTTGCAGCACGGATCCACGCAAGTGGTGGTGCATTCACTCACGCCTCCACAGCAGGGATCCACACACGTGGTGGTGCACTTGGTCACTTCCTTGCAACACGGATCCACACACGTGGTGGTGCATTCACTCACGCCTCCACAGCAGGGATCCACACACGTGGTGGTGCACTTGGTCACTTCCTTGCAGCACGGATCCACACACGTGGTGGTGCACTTGGTCACTTCCTTGCAGCACGGATCCACACACGTGGTGGTGCACTTGGTCACTTCCTTGCAGCACGGATCCACACACGTGGTGGTGCATTCACTCACGCCTCCACAGCAGGGATCCACGCACGTGGTGGTGCACTTGGTCACTTCCTTGCAGCACGGATCCACGCAAGTGGTGGTGCATTTGGTCACCTCGCTACAGCAGGGATCCACGCATCTGGTGGTGCACTTGGTCACTCTACCACAGCAGGGATCCACACATCTGGTGGTGCACTTGGTCACTTGCCCACAGCATGGCTCCACACACTTAGTAGTGCATCTGGTCACATGTCCACAGCACAGAGGCACACACCTGGTGGCACATTTCGTCACTCCTCCACAGCAGGGATCCACACACCTCGTGGTGCACTTGGTCACTCTGTCACAGCAGGGATCCACACACCTCGTGGTGCACTTGGTCACTCTGTCACAGCAGGGATCCACACACCTCGTGGTGCACTTGGTCACTCTGTCACAGCAGGGATCCACACACTTAGCGGTGCATCTGGTGACACCTCCACAGCATGGATCTATGCACCTGGTGGTGCATTTGGTCACTTCCCCACAGCATGGATCCACACACCTGGTGGTGCACTTGGTCACTCTGTCACAGCATGGATCCACATATTTAGTGGTGCATCTGGTGACACCTCCACAGCATGGATCTATGCACCTGGTGGTGCATTTGGTCACTTCCCCACAGCATGGATCCACACACTGAGTGGTGCATCTGGTCACTTCCCCACAGCATGGATCCACACACCTGGTGGTGCACTTGGTCCCTTCTCTACAGCACGGATCTACACACCTGCTGGTGCACTTGGTCACTCTGTCACAGCATGGATCCACATATTTAGTGGTGCATCTGGTGACACCTCCACAGCATGGATCTATGCACCTGGTGGTGCATTTGGTCACTTCCCCACAACACGGATCAATGCACGTCGTGGTGCATTTGGTTACTTTGCTGCAGCATGGTTCCACGCATGTGGTGGCACATCTGGTCACAGGTCCACAGCATGGATCTACGCATCTGGTGGTGCACTTGGTCACTTCCTTGCAGCACGGATCCACACACGTGGTGGTGCATTCACTCACACCTCCACAGCAGGGATCCACACACGTGGTGGTGCACTTGGTCACTTCCTTGCAGCACGGATCCACACACGTGGTGGTGCACTTGGTCACTTCCTCGCAGCACGGATCCACACACGTGGTGGTGCACTTGGTCACTTCCTCGCAGCACGGATCCACACACGTGGTGGTGCACTTGGTCACTTCCTCGCAGCACAAATCTTCACATCTGGTGGTGCACTCGGTCACCTTGCAGCAGCATGGGTCTGCACGTGTGGTGGTGCACTTGGTCACTTCCTCACAGCATGGAGGCACAGACGTGGTGACTCCGAGGCAGCACGGATCCACGCACCTGGCAGTTTGTGTCACACCAAGATTACCCAGGTTCACATAAGTGGTTGTGCCCTGAGGAATCCCAGTGTAGCAGCAGGGATCCACGCATGGAGGCAAACACTGGATGTTACTGACAGTGCCACAGGGATCTACATATTTTCTAATGGGAAAATTCTTCACCAAGATGGTGGGAGGTGGAAGGCAGAGCTGTCTCAGTTGGCAATCATTTTGGCGACGCATTTTTGAGGGAGGGGTAATGTCTGAAAGCAGGAAAGGAATAAACTTTGTGGAAAACAGAGACATCCAGCTTTCACAAGGCTATTTTATATACTGAGTTAAACTACACTTTTTCCAGTGGAATACTGAACACTATACTGGGAAAAGAGCCTGAAACCCATAGCACTAGCTATGCCCACATGAAAGCATTTTAGACAAGTTTGTAGCTACTGGCTTCACCTACATTTCAAACAACTTCTTCTCAAAACACAAAAGAAAAGCAGTGTTATTTGGACTCAGCTAGATTAAATTGCAGGGTCTGAAGTCATGACAGCCCTTCCTATCCACAGGTCCCCTTGGTTTGGGATTAACTCTTTGACATTACTTCCCTATTTCCACCCGAAAAGGAGACTACTAGGCTTCTGATAGTGCTAGAGGACATGAGTGGAGGCTTCATGCCAGAAAACTTCCACAAGGAAAAGATCTGATGGTCACAGTGCAGCTGCTTTCCCACCTCTCCCACAGAAGTCGTCCTAGCTCTTCTCATCTAGACTTCCTTCCAGGCATTGCTTACCCTTGCAGCCTCCAAGTCTCCACTTCTTATCTTCCCTCCCACTTTTTTCCTTTGAAGTCCTAACCTTGCCTTTTGATCTCTCTCAAACCCAATAATTTCCCGGTTAAAACAGGGTAGCAATGTCAGTGGGGAAAGAGAGAGGTTAGTCCACTCTCAACTACCCTGAGACGCATCTTGATGGAGAAAGCACAGCAGTTGCAAAACATACAGCAAATAAAGACTGGTAGAAGGTGGAATGAATATTTACCCTTAGCTCAGCTGCTTGATAAGTACCATACACAAATCTCGCTAAGCAGAAGCACCCATAAGCCTTCTAACTTGCTTCTGCAAATAATATTTAAAAATTAAATAACCCCAGCCACTACATTACTTCCCAGTAAGCCAAGAGAGACTTACCCAATTCACCACCAGCAACTAGCAAACGAAACCAAAATGGTTTGAGAAACACCACAATATGAATCCTTTTATATGATTTCAGTGTCCGTGTCTCCGGAAGTGAGACACTTCAGGGGTATGGAAATAAAATTTTTAATAATCCAGACCTGCTCCACCTCCAATCCTCAAATTACTTGCTTACATTATAATTTTTAATGAAACCTAGCCACTGGAGGTAGTACATGCAACACTATGACTGCTGCCTGCAAGCTTGAATTCCTGATCCACCTATTTCCTATGGGGGATGGGGAACAAAGAACTGATGATACAGCCTGGAAACAATCCCCCTCAGGATTAAACTTTGTTTTGATAAAAGTTAATTTGGTACATTTTCTTGCACCTTCCCCCCGAGACAGCCATACAGACCAGGATTACAGAAGGGATAGGACTCTCTAAGTGGCTTTGTTCTGCTCTACTGTGCAAGTTTGCTTACTCTTACTAGTGTACAATATCCCCTCTACTGAGAATTTTATTCCTGATAATCTGGTCAGAATTTCCCTTGTTGCAACTTGCAGTCATTGCCTCTCACCCTGTCCCTGGGCACCTCTGAGAAGAGCCTCTCCATTAATACCTTTTAGATAACTAAAAGGGGCCCCAGGACCTCCCCTAAGTCTTTTCCTTTCCAGGCTGAGCAGGTAGTTCAGCCTCTTCCTATCCATCATCTCCTCGAGGCCCCTGGACCATCTTGGTGGTCTCCACTAGACTCACTCCAGTTTATTGGAGACCATCTTGCACCATGAGCCCCAAACTGGACACAGCGTCCAGATGTGGTCTCACATGTGCCAGATGGAGGGGAGCACTCAACCCCCCCTGTAACTGCTGGTGTACACTGGAGAGTGCAGCCCAGTACATGGGAGCACCCAAGGTTTCTGGGCAGCTTCATAACATCTCTGCTCCTCAATCAAGCGCAGTATGCCAGCGTAACCAAAATTTGTTATGGTTTTGGCAGTTAGGCAGCCAGGGAAGGCTTCACACTCTGTTAAGGTCTCCAGTGTCACTTAGGCTCCTTCCAGGACTTCTCCTGCGGCAGCCCATCTCTCTGCAGTGACACTCCAGGGCAATGAACCATCTGTGTTTGGTGCTCTGACCACAGTGTCCGCAGCAGTGGCCCTTCTTGGTTTGCTGTGCACATTTCTATCATATAGCAGGCTAAACCGAGACTGAGATACACCGTTCCCAAAAGACAGCAAGCTCTACAGGACTGCCGCAGCATGGAGTCGCCACTTTCTGCCTGCCACAGTTGTGGACAAGATGTTCTTGTTGGAAAATCCCTCGTTATGAGAAGGGAGAGCCAACAAATGCATTGCCTGCAAGAGATCAAAGACACTGAAACTTCCTTCTCTGCTCGCTCCAAACTAGCCTTAAGTCACTTGGTGACACAAGCATCGAACCAGTATTACGTGAATGCAGAGACAAGGGCATATTTCATCCAGAGATGAAGGTGTGTTCTTGTGTCTGCACGTTATTCTCCCTTTAAATGTGTGTGTCCATGCTGCTGAGCACAGTGGTGTCCCACATAGTGGCTGTTGGTTATTTAAGTCAAAATACATAGATCTGGGATGCGCGACCACTCAGGTTGCCAGTTCGCTGCTGATCACAGTGATTTGAATTAACCCTTAGTATAATTCAGCTGACTTTGGTAAACCAGTGGGCTGAAGGGGAAAGGGTGGTGGTCACTCCTCCTATCCCCCATCTGTTCTTCAGGGGTGTACCTGCATGAGGATAAAGACAACATCATGGCGATGGAGTGGTGTTATGTTATTTGAGTCAGAGCTTTAGGAGAAAATGCAAAACATCACGAGACTAGTGATGATAAGAGTTTCCAGAAGCACGTCAGGACGCTACCACCAGCAGCACCACTTCTGAACAAGACGGTGGCAGTGACAGAAAGAGGTCAGACGTGGCTAAAAATAAAGAATCCCCCAGATCCCACATCCCATCCTGTCTCTAATGGCCTGCATGATGTGTTGGGCTGGAGGATGTTTTACCGTCACAGAAAAACCGACCCATGACTGGCCGACTATTTAAGAGCAAGCCGAGAGTCCATTCATTTCCCAAATTCTTCTCTGACGTCAGCCCCGCTGAAAGGACACGTGAATTCGCAAGCCAGCCATCTTTGGTCACTTGAGGTTATGTTACAGCCACGGAAATAGCTGGTTTCCATTAAAAATAATTAGTCAAATAATCCATCACAGGGCAGAGGCAGAGCAGGTCAGGGTTAGCAAAGGGTAGCTTGTCTGTGTGCCTGGGGCACCTCATCTCCGGAGGCCAGGCTCTTGAATATACAAGGCAGATCCCAGGTTAAAGTTGCCGTGTCTGCTCGCTGTCTTTATTTGCTGATACTGAGCTGGGTAAGTATCTTTGGGATTGTACAGATCTAAGCCTGTTGCTGGTCTTAATTTTCTGCTATGTGCTGAACTAGATTACTGCTACCAGCTGCATAAGGGTAATTGTTTATTGGCTCTCACGCCTCCTTAGTGATAAGGGTTTGAAAGAGTAATAATCGTCTTTCTTTGCACTTACTTTGCTGTAATTCCCATTGATGCTCTGCAAAATGCTTCCTGTTGTCTCAGCGCTGGATTTAGAGGGATAAAACACCGTCTTGCTCACTGAGCGCGTACACAGCAGGCAGGAGCCGAAACTGCTGTGCACGCAGATATCATCTAAGCGGTGAAGCGACTGGAGCATCACGTACGGCAGCGGCCAAGGTCCCAGGTAAGAGTGCCTACCCTCATGGTAAACCTGAACAACTACGTCTTTCTTTTACCTGTCTAGCCTGTTGCTGCTTTTAGCCATGGTAAAGGTAGATCAGTGATAGCTGCACCTCTGACAGCTGCTGCAAGATGGGTATTCTCCTTCAAGGGAGTCTCAGGACAAGGAGAAAACATCTAGAAAAGAGAGGGGATTAACTTGAAGTTTATAAACCTGCTGAAAATGATAATCTAATCCACTGCTATCTGCACAAGAAAATGCTGCTAGGGTGAAATTGTTTGGCTGAAAAAGAGATTTTAATAAGAAGAACTAAGTTTGGAAGTTTATACGGAAAAACAGAAGGACCAAACTTCTTTTCATAAGGAGTGGCTGCAGAATTTGGAAGGAAAAAAACCAACACAAAAAAAACCACCAACCAGCAAATTTTCTCTCTATTTCTTATTTCATGACCAAATTGTGGCACAAACAGCAACCATCTTGATGAAGAATTCACGAGCCAAGAAAATGAAATGTCTGATGCTTTGGGTTAGTAGACACCAAATTGCTCTTTTTCTTTCAGGCTTGCCTGCAGTGCAGAAAGATGTCTTCCCAGTGCAAGCTGCCCTGCCTGCCCCCTTCTGCCTGCATGGGGGAGGCTGCACACACCGACACTTGCCCATCGCATTGTGCCATGGTGGACCTGGATGCCTGCCCTGTGCAGGACATGCACCCCTGTCCTGAGCCGACTTTCCAGGTGGACCCCTGCCCATGTCAGGGTGCAGTCACCTGCCTGGATGCTTGCCCTCAGGTTGGGCCCACCTGCCCACCTCCTGCTGTCCCCATGCCTGGGGATGCCTGCTGCCCTCAGCACACAGCTGCCTTGGACTCCTGTGCACCTCCATGTGTGGGTGCCTGCGTGTGCCCAGCAGCGATGCCCTGTGACCCCCCTCAAAGCAAGGGAGGAACCAACTTCCCGTTCCAGCCCACAGCCTCGCCGGTGGAGCCCTGCACCCCTGAGACAGTTGGGACGTGCGTGGAAACCTTTCCCCTCCAGCACGCTATCTCGCCAGTTGATCCCTGCATCCCCGAGACAGCTGGGACCTGTGTGGAAACCTTCCCCGTGCAGGACCCAACCTCAGCAATGGATTCCTGCACCCTCGAGACAGTTGGGACCTGTGTCAAGACCTTCCCCCTCCAGCATGCAATCTCGCCAGTGGAGCCTTGCATTCCTGAGACAGTTGGGACCTGCATGGAAAACATCCCCTTGCAGCACCCAACCTCAGCTGTGGAGCCCTGCACCCTCGAGGTGCTCGAGACCTGCACAGAGGAGCCCTGCTGTGCTCAGGGTGGGATCATTAGTGATCCCTGCCCCGATCAGTGCTCAGTTACGCGCGTGGATCCCTGCACATCCCAAAATGTGATTTGTACGGAGCCATGCGTGTCCCAGAACGCTGCAGAACCCACAGGGACATGCACACCCCAGAGCGCCGTGGAGCTGTGCACACCCCAGGGCACCACAGGACCCGCAGACACCAGCTCTACCAAGGGCACAGCCAAGGGTGCCGGTGCCCGCGGGTCCCCACGAGCACCTTTCCGCCTGAACACCCGCACCGCTGCCATCGTGGAGCAGTGCCTTTCCAGGTGTCAAAACTGGCTGCGAGGCAAGAAATAAGAGCGGCATCAGTGGGCACACAGTAAAGAAGAGGTTTCCCTGCATAAATGAGACCTCCTCTGGTGAGTCTTTTGGTTTCTTCTGTGCAACAAGAGAGAAAATTCCTTCATGTTAAATAAAAAATACTTTTCAATCATCTGTTAATTATGGCTCTTATTTTTATTGCCTAATGTTAACTGCAATACTAATGGCAAAAGTGCAATGCAAGTATTAATTGCATTCACAGACACCCGTTTCATCATCTTCAACCTTTTTACTTCCCACATACAAATAACTACTTTCATAGTCTATCTTAAATTCAGTTATGATTTTGCCCTTGGGTTTTCTAGCCTCTATTTTAATGGTCTTTTAGATTGAAATTATTATGAGAATATTGAGAAAAGTAGCTCAAAGGCATCATTTTAACATAGCTTGAGAAAGGTCTTTTAAGGAGATATAAAATGATAGATGGCATTTAGCGTGAAGAAAGAGCAAATGCTGAATAGAAAGAAATTGCAGAAGACACCAGGAGAAGAGTAATGCTGAGAAATGGGAGTTTTGTTGCACAATGTCCAGGTGAAGACTGGGTAAAACTCTGTATAACTAAAAGTTTTTGTCACATGACAGCTTTCCCGAGAACCAGACTTGTATTTCTAAATATTAGCAGCAACCTGATGCAGTAGATGGGTAAAGCTTTTAAAAAGTTATAGAAAGACCAAGGGGAGAAGGATATGCCAATTATTTCTGCAGTTGCCTGCCGTGTAATTGATATATCATCTGACATTTCTTGCCCAGCAGCCCTATCAGACTCGGGGCTAGCATCCAGGGCTCCTGGTGGCACTTGGTCACGAGCTGCTGTTTGCCGATACAGCAGTTTGCTGCCGCTGCAAGAGGAGCCCAGTCCAGCTCAGGGCAGCCTGAAAAAATGATAAGAACCAGCCTAGGCATCCATAAACAGCTGCTCAAGGAAAGCCATTTTTATTGGATTATGGCACTTTGTTTGCTGGGTCTTTAACACCCTCTGTTAGAAAGGATTTTTCTCCATACGCACATCAGATAAAGTATCTCTATGTGTTAGTGCTCTCTGTATACTTGCAGAGAGATGAAACAAGTCCTTGTACTGTAGCAATAATCACAGCTTATTGGGCTGAGGGAATAAATCTTGATGACTCTGAAAAGTTTGTCAGCTGTTTCCATTTTTTTTTCCCCAGTAAATAAATCAACAGATATCATTCTCAAGACACTATGCCAGATTACCATGCCTGAAACTACATATATCATGCATTATGTTGTAATAATACTCTTCTGCGAGTTAGATTAGATCTGCAGTATTAGACTTCGGAAACACCTATAAATCAAACATTAGTGAAGGTAGCCTATAGTAACGTAAAAATGACAACTAAAGATGAACCAGCAAAGACGATAAGCAGAGGAATACTGTTTACTGTAGTACCAAATATGCCCTTGCAAAGTCAGATAAGCTCAGCACGTTATTACAAGATACTCTTTTGACACCGTATTACTAGGCTGCCCTTTACAAATTGTTGCACTCTCCCGCAGAATCTCAGTGACAAAAATAACTTCTCATTACACACTTGCACTGCCCTGGCTGGCGCTTCCCCTCACAACTGCAACATTTATGGTTATGCCAACACAGTGCACTCCATCCCAGCACATTTGACGTTCAAACACCCATATACTGATGCTCAGTTTGTTGGCATCCTGGGTGCTTCTGAGTGCTTACCAACAACTATAAAACCAAGAGACCAAGCCGTTTCCTCCAGCACAGCTGCCACTCAGCAGGCGAGGAAGTGAGTTTCCTTTCCATAAGTGTCACTAAGCTGGAGGTGTTCAACCAAGGTGAAGGTTTCTTTAGCTCTTTAAAGGACTCTACAGTCCACCCAGAGCCATAAGTCCTGGTGGCCATAAGGCATAATGTCATGTTTTATATGAAAACTAAACCTAGAAAAACTTGTGCTTTTTGTTGGGTGCATCGACTGTGATTTCAGCAAGTGTTTCTTCATTCAAGCAATCTGGGCCAGACATGGTCTTTGTGGCTGGGCTGCAGTGCCCTGATCCCAGTCCCAGGGCTGCAGTGCTGGTGGTAAAGCAGCAAAGCAGGCACAGGACCAGATCCAGCTAGATCCTTTCACTAGTCCGTGTTATCTGGGGATCTGCTGTGTGCATCTCAAAACTCATGAACAGCCTGTTCATTGCCTTTCCCCAGTTCGTCATTCCTTTGACTGTTCTCATGTTCCCCTCACCACAATCTCCTCCCCTCACTCATCTATCATTATTCCTGCCTTGTGACACCTCATCATCATCAGGGTGGAGTGTAATTGGTACAGCTATAAAAGAGGCATCAGGTGTGATTGTGGCATTCCTAACATATCAGGTAGTCATTTATCCCTTTCCTACAGAGAGGAAGGAAAGGACAAAACACCATCCAACCTGGGTTTGGCCAAACTTTGTTCGCAAACAAAAGTCAAGGACCTCATTTCTCAGGCATGGCCAACAAGGCTGAGAGCTTGCATACGGACATCTCAACTGGTACTGAGATGAAGGACCGTAAGCAGTACCCCAGGGCTGGTACTGCTTATTTCATGGAGCAGGATGAGTCATTTTAGGAAGCCAGTCCTTCAGAGCAGGTCAACTGCTGCACGTCTGCACTTCTGAGCAGTGCCAGTCTGGAGTCCACATTCTTCTGGCCTGAGTCACCAGCTCCAGAGGGTCTTCAGGCACAGAGAGGAGACCGAGAGGTCCAGTTAAAACTAGCATCTCCCACCTTTACTAAAAGCAGAGAGGTCAGCACCCCTTAGCACATCCAAGTAACTCTTCAAAACACACACAAGCTGCATGAAGTGAAGCATTTAACAAAAGTAACGAGGAGTTCAGCCATTGCCACATTGACTCTGAATTCCCTATTTCTTCATCCCATTTTTTCCCCTCTGGTTTTCAGGCTCCCATCCAGCATCTTTCTGGGTTCAGGACCAGGTGACTTTTGCCCGTGGGCTGCGACTGGCTCCATTTCGAGCAAGGCACAGCTCTAAACTTCAGCACAAATGTACACCCAGGCAAGAAGTTTCTGAGAATGGCTGGGAGCCTGCCAGAGCCCAGCACACCTTCCCCTGTGCTCACCTTTCCAGTGTAAACAAACATAAATGTTGCTCTTAAACAAGGCAAGCCACAGGCAGAACTGGTAGAGCCTGGTTTCCACTGTCTGTCCTGTGTCCAACAGCCCAATGAAGGGAGAACTGATTAGTCCTTTCTATGACAGCAGCATTAACCAAGTCTCTACTGATTTTCATGAACTAGTAGAGATTTAGCATTTGCTTGAACCATGCCACTGTGTCAAATTTGCTTGCAAATTTGGTTAGGTTAGGATACTAAAATTGGGAGTGTAGAAACTTTACTTCTTGGGAAAGCCAGGCTAAAGAAAGATGAATCCCTATGAAAAAAAGCAAGCAGGTGATTCCCCTGTCTGTACACCTCTGGAAAAAAGGAGAGGAGCAGGCAGGGCAGGCAGGAGTTGCATTCCTGCAAGCAGCACAGGTAGCACAGTGCAGGACAAGGTCCATCAGCCTGCTTGCTGCCTGGCTTTCCCCCCTGCTGCCACCCCACAAGCCTTGCGCAAGCAGCTTCCAGACCTGCACTGTTCGCCTCGTTGAGTGCTGCCATACCAACAACAGATACGCGTCCCGGCCAGACAAGCTTTGTCTTGCACCAGAGCACCTGCCCCGGTCCTTGGCTGCCAGCCCGACACAACGCCTTGTTCCTTCCCAGTGGCACCTTGCCCAACCAGATTCACCACACTGCCAGCCTGGCTTTGGTGGGGTTTCTATCAGGTCGTGTTTCCCAACACGTCCTCTCTGCCCCCTTCCACCCGCCACTCCAGATGATGCTCCCATTGTTGCAGCACAGCCACCCCGGAGCACGTCTCAGTTGCTTCCTCTCCACCTGCCCTCAATGCTCTTGTGATCACTCCTTGGTGGCCAGAGCTGCTTTTCAGGACAGCAGAAAGCAGCTTTCTACCCCAATCAGAGACTTTAAGCCATTGCCCAAAATTGCAGCTTCCTCTGAAAATGAGCTAGCAAGAGGAACTGAAATTCTCCCACTGATGTGCTGGGCAGTGAGGAAGCTAACGGGCAAAGGCACTAAAATTGTCCCCACCACCAAGGGGAGCAGCCAAAATGAGTGCAGCCTATGACTCACTTCCACCACAGCCACAAGAGGTGACTCAGGTCTCCACCAAACCCTCAGCTTTCGAGTGGAGCAAGCCAGAAGAGACCACAACTGAGCCAACTGCCCTGTCCCATCCCAGCCCATCTCCTTCGCTGGCAGCCCCGGGATGAGGCAGCGAGCTCCCCGGGCACACGGGTGGCAGGAGTGAACTGCCACTGCCTCCATCTCCAGCCCGGGTCCCCGCACATGGCAGGAACAGTGGCTCTGAGCTCAGAATGATACAGTAGGGGAAGAAAATCAAAGAGGAGTGCTCGCAGCCGGGCTGCTACACCTGCCCAGCCTCTCTAAGCACTACCACAAAAAGCTGGTTCATGGTCAGAGCTCTGCCCAGAAGCTGATTTTCCAAAGCTAAACCCCATGGCTGGCTCAGGGAGTGCATCTGAGCGAGGTCTGGGTGCGGGCAGCAGACCTGACGGGAGGGATGGCGTCCCAGCTGCCCACACCAAACGCACACAGGTGTGTCTGTGCATGCACACGCTTGGCTCGGGCACCCACAGCAAGCATGTACACGTGTGACCGTGCATGCACACACGCAGCGTCCTCTGGTGGTACACGGCACAGGAAGGCAGGAGGACATTTCCTGCTGGAGCTTGGAGAAGTTGAAAGGCAAGGAACATACAGGCTCAAAGCTCGTTGTCTGATGACAGATAAAAAGCAGGACTTGGAGTCTTCTGGGCTGGAGGTAACAAGTAGTAGCTTCATGATTAATTTTGTCTTGATTGTCTGTCAGTTAACAGCATTCTCAAACATCTGGGTTGAAGGACTGCCAAACAGCATGCTGCCTCACCAGGGGTCCTCCTTCTTACAGTGAAAAGCAGGTGCCTTTGGAGGGAGGCGAAATAATTCTTCATAGCAGTACATGTGGGATAATCTCATTTCACCTTCCTCCCTGCCCTATTTCCATGTTAGATTTATTCTTAGTCGCTAATTGCTAAAGATTTGCTTAAAAAAAAAAAAGAGATACAGAATTTCATACGTGGTCTCTATGCACTGGCTAGCTACGTACCATCATTTCCTTTCCTTTTCCAGACCTAGAGCTGTTTTAAGTAAACTTGCGAGTTCCTTTGCACCTTCCAAAAAAATAATTTACTCAATGATAGCTTCTATGTTTTGAATTAAAACAGCCAGTTGGATAAGCTATGAGCAAATGAAGCACAGAAAAATCCAGCCTTCACAAGGAGGATCAATGAGGATCAATGGGATCAGAGGAACAAGATAATCTGAGATACCTGTGCCCCTTTGTGAGTTCTGGGGTACAAACGCAAAGGAAGGGTTTAATTCACTTCTCCATAAATATAGTTAACATACATATTAAAACTGTCTCAAAACAATAAAAGTATCCTCAAAAGCCTTGTTTCAGCCTAGAGATTAATTCCTAATTTTAATTGTGGGATTATTCAAATGCAGAAAGAGTCTTTTAGATATTAAAGGCATCGCTAGCTGGCTTTCAGTGCATTACCACAGGGAGTCTTAGAATCCAATTATCTCTGAAGAAATATGTTAAATATGCTCATTAACATGTAAAAAAAGTGGAAACACATATTAGAGAAAAGCTGATGTATTACACTTCTTAATGTCACAATGAATTAGCAATAAAGAAGGTTGCAACAGAAATAACTTGCTGAAATGCCTAGGCAGCATAGGAAAATAAAGCATTTTATTCCAATTAGCTTAATTCCTGATAATGACACAGATGTAGCGATAAAACTCTCTGTATAATGGGCTCCAGCCCTGGGAAAGTTTAAGAACCAAGCTTCATGTACGGAACAAGGCAAGAAAAGGGAGGTGAGCCTGAACCTCAGTATAAACTGCCCTCAGCTCTCAGCAGGCAAAAGAAAGAAGGAAACAACAGGAAGAAAAGGCAAAGGAGGCGTGTTAGGAAGGCAATAACCACAGATAAAACCTCTGGGTCCCATGGCTGCATGGAGTGCAGGCACTAACCAGGCATTTGCTTTTTCTTTTAACCTCCCAAAGCAAGCCCCCTCCATTCGAGCCCGAAGCCTTCCAGCTTTCCAAACCCCATATTTAAATGCTTTCTCACATTAAACCTTCAGTGCAGCACTTTCCCTCCTTCATCAGTGCTAACCTACACTTCTGCTCTTCCCTGCTGAGCAGGAACAATCAGAGTCACGCAGGAATAAACAGTAATTTCCTGCTTTATTTTTTGTTGAGAAACCTGACCGCTCTGACCTAACTCCCATCCCCTTGAGCCCCAAACCTTAAACACCCCCAAGTCTCAACACCAGTCCCTGCCATCACTGCCTGACACAGGCTCACCACACACCCCCGACTGCTGGTAATGCTTTTTCTGTGCCCCCTTCCCTCCCAATGCCTCCTTCATCTGCTTCTTCCTTTCCTCCCCATTAACTGAGGAGTTGAGCAATTTTCCAGATCCACAAGGTCTTCAGGCAGAAGAGAGGAAAATAACCCTAGGCTCTCTGAGGAGGCACCAGTTTTCTAGTTATATTTTCAAAGAAAAGAATTTTAGGTGAGGTTGGTTTACCTGAAGTTTTACACATTAAAATACAGCAGGAGAAATTTAAGCATGACCTAAGTTGTAGATCTTCAGTAATCACCATGGTAGTAATAACAGCTACTAAATTATTTAAAAGCTCTTCTGTAACCATACACACTTAGGTTTTCCACACCTTTCTTTTTTTCTGCACATCTGACATAAATCTTGCTCCAAACGACCATGCCAAAGTCCCAGTGCTGCCATGAGCCAGATGTCACCTCCAGCTTCACCCAGCCCTGGTGCACATCACTCCTCCAAACCCACCCCAGCTGCGCAGTCCACAGCCTGGGGAACCACAGCTGCCCCTCATGTGAACGCACAGACCAGCGTGCTTAGAATATCTTTTTGCCCAAGAAACAGAAAGAAAGGTGGACTGGACAGATATGGATAAAATTAGGCAATCAAACTGCTTAAAGGAAGCAACCAGAGAGCATTTTACCAGCAGCCTAAGCCTGAATACACACTGCCTATCCAGAGAAGCTAGTTTGCCCAGTGCCCCAACGCATTTGCTACAGGTGAGCCCAGAAAACAGAACTTCTTCAGCAAATACACCTCAAAGATTTGTGAATATTAGCAGAGTGAGCTTGCCAAGTAAACAAAGTGCTGCAGACTTGTTCCCTCCTCTGCCACACCATGCACCTTACCTCCATGTCTCCGTGGTAAATCCACCTGGGAAAGCCAGCCCCAATTAACGTGCATTTCGGCTGCTTTGAATGCAAACTCCCAAAGTGTTTATTCTTCTCTCAAGTGCGGGTGGCATCGCAGGGGAAGGAGCGATCAATCGTGCTGAAGTGAGACGCTGCCCCTCCTGCCCCAAAATTGGAGCTGTGGTGCTAATGATGCCTTTCCAGCACCAGCACAGCTTGAAGGTCTTGGGGTGCCCAGGAATCTCTAACCACATGGGGCACAGCCTTAGAGGCTGCAAGCTCCTTTGGATATTGGGTGAAAACAGAGAAATTGGAGCTCAAGCTTTATCTTAGCCAAAGGTATCACGAGCTAATTGTATTAAGCAATTTGGCTCTGCTGGAAGATCAGTTTTCAGGGCAAAGAGTAGTACAAATGCTGCTTTTCTGTTGTAGAGGAGCTCCTAGGAACATCAGCTTCTTTCCAGACCTTTTCAGAGAGCAGCCCCATCCCAATCCTGTTCAAAACCCCCCAGCATCATTGCAAACCAGGTGTGAGCTTGTGTAAAGCCCCCCCTCTTATTTCACAGCTCTCAGGGCAGCACCACTGAAGTTTCATGTGATTTCGTTAGCACAAGTCTCAGAAGCACCTGCCCTCTGCTCCCTGGATTCAACACGATTTATTGCAAGCTCTGCTAAAAGTGATGTTTTTCTCTTTTCTGTTCTGCAGCACTTTCAACTTCTTCACGTATCATTTGACCCTCTGACCTTTTCTGCTTCATAAAGCACGTATGAAATCCTGTACAACATAAACCTGTTATTGTCTACAGTTGTCTACAAGAGGAAAAACCGCCCTGTTCAGGGTCTGGGTGGTTTGACTAGAAATAACTTCAGCAAGAACACCCTAAACACTTCTGCCTCTCCAAGGTGCCCCCAGTAATTGTCGCCTACCCTCACTGCAGCTTAATGAGAAGGTTAGCAGCAAACACGCCACGCGTTAGAGGAAAGTGGTGTGTTTCCATGCGGACACGATAGAAAGGCTGATAGATTGACAGACAGAAATAAAAGGGAGATCATAGCTCCTTCCCAGGCATGGCCCACTCAGGCTGACAGAAGAGCTGCTCGATGGCACCTGGGATTAAAACTGCAGCATGTTAGAAACCTCTCAGCTTAAAGAAAGGGCATGATTTCAGACAGAACCAGCCAGAGAAAAAGAAGCCCTGAGCTCAAGAGGACTCAGCACACAACCAAAGGACAGGACAGCCTGCAAAGCCTTCCTGACCCTGCAGCCTCCCATGTTTATCCCCTCTCAGCCCTTCCCTGTACACCCATAAGGATTCACATAAATGAAGTGGGACCCATTCACCTTCCCCCTGCCAGGCTCAAAGCAAGCCACGGCATTTTCCTGAAAGTGCTTTTTTTAATACAAAACTGGATGCATTTTATTTTCTGTGCCCAAAACACCTTGTACTTTAAAACCTACATGGATTTCTGATATAGTTTTTTTCCAGTCTTTCTTATTAACCATGTATTGGCCAAGAAAAGGACTTTAAAAAACTAGAAAGCTATAGCGAGGACACCTAAAAGTCTTACTCAAAGTGCCTAGGAAACAGCTTTTGGATCACACTGCATTTGGAGCACCCTGGGGGCGATAAGACAGCATAGCGAGATATAAAATTTATTTTCCTGAGCGAACAGCAATAACTGCATTTAGGCCTGTGGGTCTCCCAGTTAACCCACTGGGCACCAATATGGTGGGCTCACCCACAGGACACAGGGTTGCAGCGGGGACGGGTCCTGGACACCGCACAAGGAGTTTAAGTCCCTTCCTTGCCATGTGCCTCAGTTTCCCCTTCTGGTAAATGGGTGATTGCAGACCACCATGCCCACAGTCCCCAGCTGCTCGCTGGCTCTGGGACACGGCCATGCCACCCCTCTGTGCTACTCCAAGTGCCACTTGGTGGCACTGTTTGAAAAGATTTCTTTGCTCGATGCCTACCTCCCCGTCGGGATCCAGAAGAGGGAGTTTCTGGAAGGAATCACATTTACCTTGGCATCACAATATCCTCTTTTTTCTTCCTTTATTTTCTTTTCTCTTTATTCACCATGCAAGCACTCGCAAGCGGTCTCCTCCCCTGTGTGTCAGTCACTGGGGATCTTCTCACAAAACACATTTGCCAAACACAAGAGTCCTGGGCGTTGCTCGGGCATCACCTTAAACTAAATCCTCCAG